>NC_040030.1:9252689-9302325 GCF_000972845.2 Larimichthys crocea | reverse complement strand
AGTAGAATTAGATTATAGTTACAATATAAAGGATAACTTGATTCAGCTTTTGATTGCATCTTTATCATATGGGAATTATGATAACCATTGCTTTTTAACTGATATTGATACTTATATTTCATCCACCAAAGAACTTAGAAGGCAATTACTCAACATGAAACCCTCAACATAACTTTAAAAACCAATTTTAAAGGAAATGGAAGCCTCATTTATCATAATAAGGTCTTTATACGTAGCAATTATTTCATCAATCTTACATAAGTGACTTTGATTAAGCTAAATATATTTTTCTGGCTGCTAATGGCTGGTCGGTTTGTTTACTAAATGAAAACAGCTATATCTGTAATCTGTTGTTCGTGTGGACTTAAAGGTTAATTTCCTGCACTTATGAAAAATCATTTGTTATGACAGATGACAGATTTCCAGCAAATGTTTGTTTTAGTGATGGACTCATTTTCTATTATCGTTAGTAAGATAATTACCCTCCGTCTGTTAACACTGTGATATAGGTACATTTGTTGAGTTCCCAGAATCACCTGGTGACTGTACAATACATTCTGGCAACTTAAAATTAAATTTGTCATTCAGTGTAAGATGCATTCTGCTTTCACTTGACGATGATGCTTTTGCAATTTTCATTACAGGTGAGACAAAGCCTAAATTAGGAAGAAAAGGGAGATGGATATGGAATAGAACGATTAAGAGCTCTCTTAGAGTCTGCTACAAATACCCATAAAACAGCTCCAACAATTTTATCTTCAAACACTCAATATCCTATTCAGTTTACTCAGGCAAGAAGACAGAGTCACTGAATGTTCCAGAGATAACGTAAAAGCCATCGATTAGACAGAGGTGGATGATTAATGACTTCTTGTTGCCGAGATTAAACTACTGCACTGGGTGTTTTTTACACATCACTGACTACATAAACTGCAACTAGGAGAAATATATATACATTATACATTATATATAAATATAAGTATTACTGATAATGTTACTACAGCAACTAGTATTACTGCTACTATTATGACAACTGCAACTGTTTCTGGGGCTGTTTGATCAAGTCAGTCAATATTTTACATCCTGTGAAGTGTTCACTCTGAAAAATTGTTTCTACCAACAAAACACTGAGATCACCTGAGGTGAATCCAGTCTGCAATACACACACAAACAAGAAACGACACACTGCACCCTGTGCTGTACATGTGGAAGTTAGTTATTTGTGCATCTATACTGGTGGATGTTTTAATGCTGTAAAACAGAAAGGTGTGTGGTACACAAAACAATACAGACACATATATTGCTGTAGAGGGAGATGGTCAGTGGTTTCGTGTCTCTGTGAACACACAGTTTGTGTGTTTGTGTGTGTGTGTGTGGCAGATGGTGAACAGGCCTGCTAGGGATTCTACTGGGTGGCATAGAGGAAAACCGCACATCCTAATTACTAAAAGACACACAAACATGGTGAGGTTGGTCAGACAGAAATGAACACAATTCAGCCTCTATGGGCTACAGTATATGAGTGTTTTACTGTAATGGGTTGGTAAAGCACTATATTGGTATTAAAAGTCATGCTGTACAACTAAACAAGGAAAAAAAAGTGAGATTAAATCCTTTTTGCACATGTGCATGATGTGTGTGTGTTTGAATTAAGTGTGTCATCACATTGGTCTCTGGGCCATGTGCAGATGTTATACAGCAACTATATGCCAGTCAGTTGTGTTCCTATTGGCCGAAGGAGCAGAGGGGAGAGGGAGGATATACGCACCCTCCCCGTCTCTGTCTGTAATGATGTCATGTGCCCTATATCCAACTGTCTCTACTCTAATACTATACACTATTTATGTCTCTGCATATACGTTTGAGCCTTAGATTTCACTCTTTGATTTGTCTTTTTTCCAGACAAATTGTAATTTGTAATATATTCAGACCAGAGATTGATCAAACCCAAATCAATCTCCTCTTTACATTCTCTGGTATGGCCATACACTTCATGTTAGGGATTATCAATCTAAGGGGATTAAATCCCCACTGCAGCTATCATCACCTTTCCCTCAAGGTCACTGATATGTCTGTCTGAAGTGAGAAATTACTCAGACGCAATAGAAAGAGTGTGCGTGTACACGTTTGTGTGGGATCTCTCACCTTCTGCAGCAGTTTAGCTCCAGAGTATCTGGCGGACAGGGCGGTTATTTCTTTGCCAAAGGATACAGCCCACTGTTGCACCCTGGACATGGAGAAAACATGATCAGTTACCGATCATCAAAGTTGTAATCAATTGTCAATATTACTGAAAACAATGCGATACATTTAAGGCAAGACAAGAATATTTGTGTAGAACAGTTCATGAACAAGGCAAGTGCTTTACATAAAGCATAAAGCGCATAAAGATAGTAATAAAACGCCATTTAAAAGGGGTTTATTAGTTCTGATATTAATGGTTAATAAATCATTCATAGATGCGTTTTGGATGCCTGAAAAACCAGCAAGACCATCTGTATGGAAGATGACCATGAAGGTAGACAGCCAGTCATGTTATGAGGTAATCCTGCATTCACCAACAACAGATTAAAACAGATTACTGTTAAGGTGACACTAAACGCTGAGTCTGCCCGTTCTAGGGGTTACTCTGTTCTCAATAACATGCAGTAATTCTACACATCCTCCATGTGAACGCAGCCGAGGTAATGTAATAGAGGTGAGAGAGTAGACAGGATGTGACAGATGGCTCAGCCTATGGGGAGTCGGCCAACTCGCTGCTAGTTAGCAGGCAGGGTTGTCACGGCTCGCCTGCCAGCCTCGGTACTGAAAACTGAAAACTGGCCATTTTGCTGACTTGTTGATATGCTTATTCAGAAATATAAGCGTGGGTTCATTCTAAAATGTGAGGATTCAGAATGTAGAGGTGTGATGTACTGTAAATATTCTTCTGTTGTTCAGGGCTAACAAAGACTTGGTCAGATACATGGTTAAATAACTAAAGAAAAGTTGCATACTGCCTTTACAGCATCTAAGACTGTATGCCGTGGGCTAAAGCACGACTGTACAGACCAAACAAGGTCAGATTAAGACTTTTCTTTACATTAAAATTACAAATCTCATTTTTGATTAACGTTGCACAGAAAACATTGCTTAAACAATGTGTCTATCTTATTGCCAGCTATCTGCTTTCCTCATGGCAATGGAGCAATGTTCCATCTGGGGCTAAAGAGTTGACCTTCTTGGCCTAACATCTTCCGGTCATGGCCTGCTAACTTCCAAAGCCAGAGGGACTCGGCTGCCAAATCTTCCCCAGGCAGAGTGAAGCACTCTAGGCTGAGTGACCTGTGTTGGCCTGCTAAACTGCTGTCCCAGGAGCTTTAATCTCCCTCAGTCACACCAGCCTAGTCTAGTGACACTCTCTGACCTGCATATGTTACAAAATACATCCTGAAACTGCACAATCAATCATTGTTTTTAAGGTTTTGGGTGATAAATTGACCAAACTATTACAGCATGTAGTGACACACACATAGAAACACAGATATTAATGGCATCCAGTCAGTGTGAGTACACTAACAAAATGCTGTGTAAATATCTGTGTTTCTCTGTCCCACTCAAACCCTTCCACTTTAACACACAGACAAAAACACAGTTAATAGGCTACTGTGGACAGACAGCGCTGTATCGATCTGTTAGTGTTTTTAGTCAGCAGGAGGTTTGAAAACTGTTCAGGGAAAACTGCTTTGTCTGGCTTCTGGAGTACAAACAAATGCAACGTTGGATTCTCAGAAGAAATATAGATTTAAGTGGAAGCTGGTGTGAAAACAAAACACATTAGACCTTATGAGTTATTGTAAGTTTGTTTGTGTAAAAAGACATCTTTGTATGTTATGTTTGGGAAATAATGAGTGGGTTATTTCTGTTGTTTCTCCAACACTAGCAGCCATAGGATTGTGACAGACTGAACATTCAAGAAACTATTTTTACTTTACATTACAGACAAAAATGTACTTTTTTTAAAAACAGTTTTTTTCTTCAGGTGAGTAATTAGCTGCCTCACAGGGTCTCCACAGTGGCTACATACCGTTTGCTCATGTTTACAGCTTTGTATGAATTGTGTTTGAACAAGTAATCCTGTGTTTATTGCTTAGTTTCAGTGACATTTATGAGCACCACAGAAGAGACATGACACTGAAATGACGTCTAAAGCTCAAATGGGCTGTCTGTTGCTGGGACCATTAAGCTATACTTTAGTAAATACATGGGGACACACAATCAGTCATGCAAACACACAAGAAACCCACTTATCTCAGTTAGAACATCAAAAATGTCAAAGAGGGGTGGCAACATCGATACTGAACTAGAAACACTAGTTATAATTGAGAATAACTGATAAGAAATGGGAAACATAATCACTTTTTTTTTTCCTTGTGTTTTTTTAAATTAATATTTGTACATTATCAGACATTCTTACTGTCAGAGTATTAGCCAAGTGTATACGTCAACGTTGGCTGTGGCTGTAGGATAGTTTGGCAGTCAGTTATACCCCACAGGTGCCCATATGGCCCATATGTATCTGTGTGGAGTAAACTGCCAAAATAAAAAGAACACAATTGACTCATCCATCTGACGTATGGCTTCAAGAAGGATAACGCTGCAAGTAGACTTCCCACAGGTACAAATGCTGATGTAATGTCTTAATAAAGCACTACGTCTGTCATCATGTAATATGTATTTTGTCCCACTAAATGGTGGCCTATTGGGTTTCATTTTTGTCAGTCTCATGCGGTGTATACAACCCAAAGTGTGTATTTTCATTATTTTCAGTGTACATATAGCATTATTATAATTGTATAATGCATAATTTTCAGTGTATATATAGCATTATTTTCAGTGTATATATAACATTATTTTAATTGTATAATGCATTATTTTAATTGTATAATGCATTATTTTCAGTGTATATATAACATTATTTTAATTGTATAATGCATTATTTTCAGTGTATATATAGAATTATTTTAATAGTATATAGCATTATTTTCAGTTTATATATATATAACATTATTTTAATTGTATATAGCATTATTTTCAGTGTATACATAGCATTATTTTAATTGTATAATGCATTATTTTCAGTGTATATATAGCATTATTTTCAGTGTATATATAGCATTATTTTCAGTGTGCATATAGCATTATTTTCAGTGTATATATAGCTTTTACAGTGACACGAGAGCTTGATCTGACGTATATATAGCTTTTACAGTGACACGAGAGCTTGATCTGACTGAAATAGTTCCTCCTGGTGGTAAAAACTCATTGTTTTCTATTGTAAGTGTAACTCACGTTTCTGGTGAGATCTTCATCTGGCCGTCGACCATCAGGCACAGTGAGCTGGAGAGGATAATCCATAGCAGCATCATCAGCCTCCCTCTCCGCGGCCCACTTCTGTCTGATTTATTGGCATTCCCGGCGTTTCCCCAGCTCCAAAGGTTCATCCCTACAGCTGCTACAATCTGCATCAATCCAGCAATTGTTGCACTCTGGCTCCCGGAGAAAAGGACGAAATTAGGACAGCTCAAAGTGAGATTAGAAGTGCTCAGGTCACAGTGCAAACAGAGAAAGAGGGAAGTGTTAAAGGTGCATCGAAGTAGCTTGTGACTGTCATGTCAGTGGGAGCAAACCCTTGATAATACAATCTGTGAAGGAGGCTTAGAGGGTGTTTAAACAAAATGAAATGATGCTACTTGGCTTGTATGAATTGATTTCACAGCCCAACTGAAAAACTTGATCTATCTCCATGATTTGCAAGCAACTTTTCTTCTGCATAGGGATGACACGGGCATTAGCCTTTCTGAGGTGTAAATGGGTTGTAGTTTTCCATGTATTAAATAAAACTTGTTCTACACATTAGTGACTGATACTTTCAGAAACGTGGTATGAATACATTTTTTTAAAACCTGCAGTTCAACAAGCTGTGAACACAGTAGTATTTGTTTCTGGTCTTCTGATGAATGCCAGTCCAATATTATCATTCTTTTAGCTCTGTTTTGGGTCTCCACCAACTCTTGAGGGGGAATGCTTGGCTCTTTAGCTGCAAAATGTTCCAGTATATTCACCAGCTAGTTACTAACTGTGTCTAGCTGGTTCTGGTAGTTTACAGTAAATTATTAGTACATTAAATAATGTTAAAAAGAGTTGCTTGCTGCAGCCAAAAGACTATGCTAGGAGAGCAGTGAGAGTAAAAAACAATAAAATAAAACCAAAACGTCGTGCTAAAAGTAGAACTGCAGAGGTAAGAAATCATTTTCTGTGGGTTTGTCAGTAAATGTGATCTATTGTTAATTGTCACATTAAATTAGTGCATCATTTTATACCACATGGTCATCAACTAATTTTGAAATTAACGGGTAAGTTAAACACACAAAAACACTTTTTGTCAAGTGTTTTAGTAAAACAATCATTACAAAAATGTAAAGCTTTCTAAAAGATATTCACGTATAGTTTAAACCTAAGACTTTCCAGAAACTAAAAGAGAGGCATCCTTTGTAACTGAGCAGTCTAAACCACACAAGCATCTATAGTAACATCTAAAGAATGTGACAGGCGGAAGGCCTCCTCTGGAAAACGATCCAGAAAGCTTCGATGCCGCATCCATCTACAGAGAAAGTGTGTCATCCCAAAAGCAGTCACTGACTTTAGAATGATACTGAGAAGCCACAGCCTCTCAGTGGAAAGACTTAAGAGCTGCTTTTCCTGGGAGATACGAGACTGAAACAGTTGTGCTGTCCAGAAATGTATGATGCTAATTTAAAAGAATCACAAGCTGGAGCATAAGTGGGTTGCAGGAAGATTAAAATACTTCCCCAAATCATTACAGACAGAATGGTACTGAAGATTACTCACTATGTCATGTGGTCAAAGCTTTAAAACCATTCCCTTTGACACATGTGGGGCTGGAAGGAAAGATAAGAAATAAAAGGTGTCTGACAGATGATTTGATGTCAGCTCAGCTGCTTCTCCCAGCATACAATAGAGTGTAGAAAGCTCTTGTCTCCAGTGTCAAAGGTCACTTCTGCGCACCAGGACTCACAACGGAGCCTCGCCATATTCCTACACCTAATAATCCTATTTCTCCTCCTCCCATCATCCACTTCTCTCCTCCATACTCCCTCTTTTGGATTTACAGGATGCTGGAAAAAAAGGATAGTGATGAGTTCCTGGTCCTGGTAAAACTTCTGTCCTCACACCAGTTCAGTCCTTATTATCAGACAGACGAGTATTCCCAAACAGGACACACACACATATATATTCCAAAGAGACTTTTTCCCGGAATGACACCTCTCTGCTGACCTCACATCCTGGTGGATCCAAACCAAAATCGTGCAGCTCTGGGATGCAAATACGCTACCGGATGGATAGTAAGATGGATGGAGGGATAGTGGGACTTCCTCTCTCTCTCTCTCTCTCTCTCTCTCTCTCTCTCTCCAGCGTATCTCTTCCTGCTCTCCGGCACCAGTTTATACCATAATCCAGGCAGGATTAAACCCCTCCTCCCTCCATCCTTCCTTTTCTCCCTCCATCCCTCTCGCTCTCTCTCTCTCACACACACATTAACACAAACACTATCTCTCTTTAACTCCCTCTTGCTCTTATTTTTTTTCCCCTAACGCTCTTTGACCTATAGTCTCTATACTCCTTTGTAGTTGTAGTGTGTTTCTCTCCCTCTTTTTTCTCTTAATCCTCCTCATACCTGCTATTTCTCCAGACCTTCCCTCTGTGCATTTCTTCTTATTCTTTCTTTTTTTGTTTTTTTACTGAAAACAAATGGATGAAAAGGTGGCAGTAGTAAGATTTGAATTAAGTCATCTGTCATGGAGGAAGAAAAAGATAAGAGGAAAAGAAGCAAAAAGAAAAGAAAGATTCAAAATAGGAGCAAGTGGAAAAGGAAGGAAGGGAAAGAGGAAAAAAAAATTATTTCCCTCTTTCTCTTCCTTCCTTACTAAAAAGGAAGAAAAAGAAGAGAGTCTTGTTGGGATGGTCACAAAAGGCAGTCACAGTTTGTGGATGAAGATGCACTCATAAGCTTGTAATATAAACACACTGAGACACCTAGTGGACTTCATTGCCACACACAGACACACACACACACACAGACAGACAGGATACTGGAACATTGATTCATCAACTCTGTAAATGTGCCCTATAATGCAAATCCAACAAGTTGCTGTAGGTTTAAAAGTCTGATCTAATTTTTTTGTTCCTTTTCCAATTAATTTGGGAAAAAGTAAAAGATATTTTGGGAGATGACTGACTACAATCTTGCATTCGTCTCATAATCCATTTCAGTCATTAAGAGTCATTTCTGATTATTTTTCTGTCTGCCTGCACATCACTTACAAAAATCTGGAATAAACATGTACTGTATAATCATCTTGTTTTGAATTTTACTTTCTGATTTTGTTGCTGCTTTGTCAGAGTAAAACTAAAGATTTACAGACAGTTCATGTTTAGAGCCGTGAATGAAGTGTTCAGTAAGTAATATTTATTGCTTAGTCTATTTTAAACCGTATGAGAACTACAGCGGAGACATGGCACTGAAATGACGTCTACAGCTCAAGTATGCTGTCTGCTGCTGGGACCATTAGGCTACATTTAACTAAATACCAGAGACACACAGTCAGTCAGACATACACAAACACACACATACGCACACGGTCATGCGCTCACACACACTGGACACACACAACAATAAGAGTGAGCAAACGTGCACAGCTACAACTTAAACACATACATTAAAACATCTGCTCATGATGTTATGGAAATTAAAATAAAGAGCCTGAGATCTAGAAACACAAAGGCATGCACGAGTACATATGTACATATGTATATCCATGCACACACCAGCAGCTGTGGGACTCCTCCTCCCCCACTGACCCAGATCTCTGATGATGAGGATGAACTCTTAGGTCCCCCCCCCCTTCCCCCCTCCCCAACATGGATGCAATCTTTTCTATCCGCAATAGGAGTTTCATGTCAAATTTACTCTGAATGCACAACTTCTACGATAAATACGTTCCATCACTAGCCTTAAAACTCAAGGTGAAATACCCTTGAGATGAATCCACATCGTTAAAACTCAAGGTGAAATACCCTTGAGATGAATCCACATCGAAGCTTTTATTCTTTGGTAACTTTTTCTTGATAAATTGACACCAATCACGACAGGATGAGTAATAGATCAGAAGGATTTCTAACTGCCTGCAGGTGTCTATGTCCAGATACTGTACTGCTTGTGTAAGCTCTGTGATGGACAGATAACCGGCACATGGTCTAATCTAATGCATGCCGAGGTTCAGAATGTGTGAGTAATGAAAATAAAGAACTTAGAACAGTACAGCAACATACAAAGAGTATAAATATTTGCATAGGCCAGGTTGACAACCAGAATCGTCTTTTAAGCCTGGTCTGGTTGCCACTTGGTAAAATCCGCTTTACAGTCCAGTAAATGAATTTGTTTTATTTAGAATTTGTGCACCATCCCTGCAAGAACATGTAGTTTAATGTAACTAAATAGTTTTGCAGAAATACTCTCTAAAAGAGGCAAAAAAAAAAATACTGTGAGAACCAAAATGGGGATGACTTATTAACTCTTACCTTACTCATTACTTTAAAATATTTCTTTTATTTTCATTTGCTATATTTTAATTAATGTCTTTTTAATGTCATTTTAAGGTGCAACATTTTACACCACTTGTTCATTTACTGAAACTCCTATTTTATCACATAAATACATATATGAATATATTAAACTATAACCACCATCAAACACTACTATAGCGTAAAATACAAAAGAAACTGAGCAGCATCACTCACCTGTGCCACTGCTGAGATTAATTATGATTCCAAGTTGTCTGAGTGTAGGAGACAAAAAAAACAAAAAAACAATACAGACAAGACAAATGTTAAAACCATAAACTGACTATTTTCATCTGATTCATCAACTCTAGGATTTAATGCAGACGACATCCTCCATCTGAGAATTCAGTGGCAACAAAAGTGGTTCGGACTCCACGTAGAAACTGACCCCGCCTCTCTGGGAATGGACACACACACACACACCAAAAAAAAAAAAAAAAGTCATTGATTAGTCTAAGCCTGGACTAATAGTCAGCCCTTACTTTTAGCTCCATCAGCTAAACCAATGGTCTGGAACCTCGTGGTCTCAGAGGAAAGAAGATGGTGTATGTGTGTGTGTGTGTGCGTGTGTGTGTGTATGTGTGATTCCTGAAAAAAGAAAAACAAGATTTCAAGGTCCTAACAATATTATAAACATGCAATTGATACAGAACCATTAACAATATATTTTTCAGCCTTTTGTCTATATGACTTGAGACTGATGCTGGTTTTGGGTATAAAGTGACTGTATTGTAAACAGTGATATTAATTATCATGCGTGAGTGACAGAGATCGGGGGGAGGAAGCAGGAAGGAAGGGAGAGGGAGAGGCAGCCAAATTCCCAAACAAAAAAGTGGGAAGCATGACTGATTGGACTTTGATCACTTCACACTATATTTCCTACCAGTGTTTGGATTCCTGGCTGTCATTAGGGAGCTATTAACAGCCCTGATATCAACAACACTGATTTAGTACTAATGGACTGATAGAAGAATTTGTTACACACATACATGTACACACAGAGAGTTCCCAACAGAAGGTACCAGCCAGTTTTTCATAGATTTGTGGATTTACAGCTTGTCACTGTTAATCTAAAGAGACACGCTGTTTGAATGCATTGGGAAACAGTGAGTGACAGGTCATTATCACTATTATCTCCAAGGGAGACCAGCTCATGACTTCACCTGGGAGGCCATTTTCTTTGAATCAGTCAATAAGTCAATGAATCAGTCAGGGAAAGTGTAATTGTTGCATTAATGATGCTGTGAAAATACCATAAAGTAACCTGAAAAACACGAGCATCAGCGACATGTTATTTTAGGTAAGCTTGGAACAAGGGTTTTAGCATTTATGTTTTGGTTTTTTAGATGTTATTATGTATTATGTGTCTTACGCATGTTTTTATCTTTGTTTGTATGTTTCACATGGTTCAAGACAAATTTCCCCTTGGGGACAGCAAAGTTTAGGTTGAAATGTTTAAATGTACCTAGATGATCTGTGTGTGCATGTGTATGTCTGTGAGTGCCTTTAATTTAATTTAATTTAATTTATTTCTATGTAACCAACACTCACAGGGCCATCAGCTTCAACTTCATTTACACACAGACTTACAGACACACACAAGAAGTGTCTTACAGCTGTGTGACTCCTCTCTTGTTGACCCAGATCCAGGTGGGGTTGAAACATTTTCTCCTTTTTTTTTTTTCTCTTTAAATTCCTGTCTTACTTACTGACACAAGCATTAGGTTGCAGGATTGAAACTGGGTTAAAAAAAAGGTGTTGAAAGTTCATTCTTGACTTTCAATCATACCACACAGTCTTCATAAGTAGATGACGTTTGACCCATTTGTCACTCAAACAGTTTTTTACTTTAAGGAGTTCTCATTAATGTAAGCTTAGAATTTGATGTTCAAAGTATGTAGCTGTTAAGAAAACAAGCTCACCACAAATTTAGTCACTGCTTCATCTACTGATGGATCTCAACTGGTTACAAGATGTTTTCTAAGCGTAAAGGCTACCGAGTCACCTGCCCTCTCTTTAGTCCTGGTTACAAATGATACAAACTCCCCTGTTCAGTCAAATTAACACCATTGTGTCAGCAACTCTGTTTTATTGGCTTGTGTGCTCAGTTAAGTGCGACCAACACAGGGTTTAATATTGGAAAAAACTAATGTTGTATGAAGTCTATCAGAGTTAATTGGGCGAAGTCTCTCGATACTGCTGTGTGTGTAAAAAACAGTTGATTAATCACTGTAGACATGATGTTTCACTATTGATTGTGGCAATGATGCGACATTAAAGCAATAATGAGTGGATCTTTGATTCGTGTTACTTGAGGCTGGATCAAACTTGAATATTAATAATAATCAACATACACCATTCAGCCATGCAGGAACATAGAGACAACAAAAAGACACTGAGCAACAACTGAGGCAGTTTGAGAACATTTAATATCCAATTAAAATATATTCCAGTTTATGCAAAAGCAAAAATATTCCTGACAAAAAAATAAAACGTGTAAAAATGTTTTTATTAACATTCCACTGTCTCTTATTATTTTAAATGACAATGTTTAAAAAAAAAAGATCTTTAGAATTAAAAGCACAAAATCTAACAAATAACTGTTGTTATGTTGAAAGCTTCTTTTTTTATTATTGACAGGCTGTAATGAAACATGCTGGTTATTTGTACTATGAGAACATTTTTCTTCTTGAGTACAAAAATAGGAACAAAAATATTCTGTTATATGAATTCTCTCTCTTTTTTGTTGTTGTGTACTCTCTGGTAGCTACTGTAAAATCTTGGTGTATATATAATAAATTAGAGATATATTGATTAAGCACAGGAACTAAACACAAACTGCAAACCCTGACTTCTCTTCTCTGCTGTACTGAGGAACTGAGCGATATGGAATATAGTGTAAATGTATTTTGGAAATTTATAATACTGTCTAATACACTTGCTAACATGCCTGTGAACAATTATGGTATATAGTTATATGCCTTCTTCGCTGCTTTTTATTGATCTCTTTTTGATCAATATTTCTTTTGTTTATTTGACAGAGAGAATGTTCAGGAACTTCCACATAGATGTCAAATCACTACATGTTAAGTAGTTGCTAAGTAGCAGTGGCTCTGGCAGTAAAAATAACATGTGTGTGTTAAATGTTTGTAATAATGAAATGAAATGAAAACAACTCAAACGAGAATCTTGACTGGATTATCATAACCTTTAAAATGGTCCAATCACATAAGTGATAATCTGTCACTAAGTAAAAACACTTTCGAACCAGCTTTCTGTGAGGTAGTGCAGGTTAACAATCTGCTGTACTTTCCTTGTTAATTCAAGTTAGTTAGATATCATGTCATTTTGAATTCTTCTTGATCATTCAGCAACAACATTTAGTTACTGTAACTAAAATATCAATACAGATATTTATCAAAGCTAATGTCTCCTGAAAAAAAAGATGAAAACCTCAAAATGACAGGGTATCATTTTAATAATAACTTTAAAATAATTTGGATAGTAAAATATACTTACTTAAAATTCCTTTAAAAAGCAAACTAGTAAAGAGAGTAGAATTGTGAAATTCAAATCCAACAAATTCTGATAATACTTTTCCAAATGTACATAAAACAAAACATGTTTAACATGTTCTACACTTCATTTCACAAGTGAAGTCAGTTTCAAGTCCGTTCGTTGATATCCTTCAGCACTAGTTCTTAAACTAGGAAGACTTGCTTGTTAAAGCCCAGAAGGCTGGCTGGTGTTACACGACTGAGTCGATTACAGATTAGGATAAAAACTAAAGAAATTTCTGCTACAGATGCTGAAATAATAGTGCACTTTAAATTCAAACACCCTGCAGCATATTATGTCTTCGCTGAGAGTGAACTATAGATAAAGGCTACATTTTCCCCACAGGTGAGGTCCAGACTGTTTGTTTATGCCACATTTGTGCCAAAAATTAGTGGTGCTCAGCTTGAGAGAATTTGTTTCGGGTTACAGGATGAAAAGTTGTGTTTTTCTGATATGGAAACAATTTCTGATAACCAGAGAGACTTGGTTTAAAGTGAAGAGTCGGGTTAATTGGCTGTACAGTGCATAGGAGATACAGTGAGTGTGTGTGTGTGTGTGTGCGTGATTGAAATGGGGATTCAGATGAGGAAGTGGTTCATCCAAATTAGGTGTAAGACTGAGCCTCACTGCTCAGGGTGTACATATAGACAGAGGGCGTGAGGAGTCATCAGTACTTGCTGCTGGAGTCAATAGCAAGGCGGCTGACATAGGCTTCATAGATGGTGTCCAGGAATGAACTGTCATTCTGAAACACACAAGCAAAGCTTAGAATAAAACATAAACACACTACTGGACAATGTGAAATGATGTGAAACCATGGGCATATTGTGTGTCGGTGTGAGACACTGTCAGTGATGTTATTTTTACCTGGATCAGATGCAGCAGTGTGGCTTGAAACTGGCTTCTAGACAGACCTCTAATCTCATCTTGCAGTGGGTGTCTGGACAGGGTTGAAGGAGGAGGGCAGCTCTCCTGGGAAACTGTTGACAACCCGCCACTAGACTTTGCCTGAGTAAAAACGCTGGGAGAGAGGAGCAGGTTGGGGGCCACAGTGGCTGGTATCCGCTGGGGGGAAATGACCTGGGCAGAACAAATTAATAGTTATTTCCAGTAAAAAATAAATAAATAATAATCACATAAATAGTAAACAAGTCAAAAAACAACTGCTGACAAGAGTTGACAGCTCTCACCTGAAACTGCATCGCAGCTTTTTGACCTGCTGTGGTTGCGGTCTGGTTTGGGGCTGAGACGGCAGCTTGACCTTGAGTGGGCCCCAGAAATCGAGGGGCAAGTCCTGGGCAGAGTCGAGGGGAATCGTGGGAAGTCAGGCTTTGTTCTTGCTGGACCAGCTGGAGCTTTTGCAGGAGCTCGTGAGGCGACACAACACCGGGCATCTGGGAAGTCAGCCCTGACAGGAGAACACGAGGGGTCCAATGATTAAAATAATTTCAACAGCTTACACAGATAAAAGAGGCATTTCAGATTTTATATGAGAAATGGAGACAGACAGATGCATACATATTCAAATGCCTGTTAGAATATTAAATTAAAGGCTAACTCATATGGTTGTCAGATTAGAGATTTTCAAACAGGCATATTTTATGGAGATAGTAAATAGATTCATCAATTAGATACAAACACCGGCAATCAGGCATTATGGAGCGAATTACGAGATCCATCATGCGTTACAGACTCTCAGTACATAGCACAGTAATTCAGATATGAAATTGACTTACGCCTCTACGGGTGCTTTCATCTTTAACTGGATTTATATGCACAACTATAAAGTTTACTTGACACACAGCAGTTAATTATTTTAAGGACATCTAATATCATACCTTGTGAAGGTTGAAGGACTTGGTCATTGGTCACCTGAGATTGCATCAAACCTGGTAAAGTATGAAAAAGAATCCGTTTTTACTGGTTATTTATTTATTAGCCATTATTTATGGTTTTACACAGTACTTATTATTATTTTTTTTAAAGATTTTTTTTGGCCTTTATTGATAGGACAGCTGAAGATAGACAGGAAGCAGGAGGCAGAGAGAGGGGGAGTGATACGCAGTAAATTAGCTGTCCGATGAGGGATTCAAACCGGGGCCAGCTGCAGCGAGGACTATAGCCTCTACACACGGGGCGGCCGCTTAACCCACTACGCTACCGACCGCCCCACACAGTACTTATTTATACACTTGATACATGTATGTGGTACACTAAGGGTTGGTTCAGACCAAATCAGGTGCGGAGGCGAAAATGCATGTCCTCCCATTCATTTGAATGGTGGTAGTTGGTTTAGTTTTCCAGCAGAGCCGCCCATGGGCGACCTTGCAAGTTGAAACAGAATCAACTTTTGGAGAAACGTAACCTGGTGCCACACTCTGGTGGCCAATTCGAGAATCAAACCGGTGAAACTGCCCCACAGTCGCACAGTTGTTTCATAGTGGTTATATTCGTCACAAACACGATCAGCACCTCCTCCACACTGCATCATAGCCCTGCAGCTAATCACTGCAACGCCTGATTTGGTCTGAATGCGGCTTTATTCACTACATGGTCATACTGCTGTGGTATTGATAGTATAAAAAGATGTCCCACCTGTTCCCTGTACGGTTGAAGCTGACTGGCTGCTAAGCTGTGCTTCTGCCTGAGGTTTAGATAGGCTGAAAAACAGCTGCTGGCTTTGTTGTGCTTGAAGGTGGGCACATGACACAGAATCCACAACAACGGGCTGGGAAGAGAGATGGGGGTTTTGCTGCAGAGCTGGAGCGCTGGAGCAACACAGTGTAGCGGCAGTGGTGAAGGAGGTGACAGAGGGAGGAGGTGGCTGAGTTTGGAAAAGTCTTTTGATTGGGTCTGGTTGAAGCTGTTGCTGTTGATGATGATGATGGTGGTGATGTGGCTGGTGATGATGGAACAGATGGTGATGGTGGTGATGCTCCAGCGGCACCCCATTGTCACACAGCCTGTTCTCGGGGGATTCGGACAAGGTTTGAAGCACACCCCCAACCCCCACAACCCCTCTCTGTCCCTGCATGAGCTTCTGGATGGCAGGGCAGTGCTGAGGCTGGTTCTGCTGCTGCTGCTGCTGCTGCTGCTGCTGCTGCTGGTGGGCGGTAGTGGGACTCAGCAGTAACCCCAGGGCACCACCTTCCTTAACCGTTTGTCCTCCAATCACACCCCCGAGCCCTCCTTGTGATGTGCCACTTCTGCCAGAATTCACTGTCTCCTCGTATGTTAGCGCGCGGGCTACAGGTGGGCGAGTGACTTTGCCTGTTGACAAGCCTGCCACGGGGGCGGCCACAGGAGAGAGTGGATCTGGTTTGGATGACTGGTGATGTTGATGTTGGGAGCCAAAAAGAGTGGCCAAAGAGAGAGGCTTGGGTTCAGGACCATCACTGTCCTGGATGTCACAAAAAGAAAGAGAGAAAGGTAAGAGAGAGAAAGAGAGGAGTAGGCACATCACAGTGCAAAGGCGATGTTCTGAATGCAACCCTGCAGTGAATGAGGAAGTGGGTGTTTTACCTGAGTGTTCGGTTTAACGGGTATTGGTTTGATTAGGTTGGGGTTTCCACAAAGAACACTGCTGCCACCAATCTCCTTTGGCTCTGATGTAGACTGCCCCTAAGAGAGATGTGTGGAAAGAGGGATGATGTGAAGCGAGGAGAATGAGAGAGATGCAAGGTCAGAGGAAAAAAAAGTGACTGAAGAAGATCTTTGATGATTCTGTACCCCCTACTGGCCAGTATGAGGAAATGCAAATAATCAAATAAAATGTGTGTCATATTTGTGCAGAACAAAATGATTTCACGCCATCCAAAATAACCTTTTCCTTACCTTGTCATACTCTGTGCGTGCTTTGGTCAACATCTGGAGGATGTCCACTCCTTTCGCTTTACCTCCTCCTCCTCCTCCTCCTCCTCCTCCTCCTCCTCCTCCTCCCCTACTTTGTCTCCTCCAACTATTCCTCCTCCAACTATTCCCCCTCCAACTCCTCCTGGGGACAACCATCCACCCTGAGACTGAGCCAGGGCCTGCTCCTGCTGGGTCAGACTACACACACACAAGTCCACATGAGAATACATGTAGGTTCATACAGGCAAACATCAAACTGGAATACTTATGTCAGGATAAAACTACTTTGTCTTTACACCCAATATGTGCTTTTAACCAAAGTAAATGAAACATATTAGCTCATTCAAAAATACTACAAATCATTTAAACTCCAGACAGTTCTTAATATACAATGATATATACAGTGGCTGACAGGCCATAACTCACCAGTCCCTGTTTAGTGAACTACATAAATTTGTTGTCTTGAAGTGCTGTATACATAGTGTTTGTGGTTATAAAAGCACTTACATCTTCATCCTCTGGGCAATGCGTTGACAGTCCTCCTTATCATAGAACCAAATCCCATGGATAACCACTGTGGGAGTGAAGAAGAGAGAGACAAAGAGAGGCGAGGACAGAGAGAGATAAGTGAACTTTTGAACATGTTTCATAAACTAAAATCAGGTCAGGAGTAATGCTCCAGTCAAACTACCTACTGAATATTGCTATGCAGCAGCCAGTGAGGTCAGCAGACAACAAAATGAGTTTTCTGAACTGCCATTACACTTACAATCAAATGAATGCACAGACACGGTGCTGTACATCTCTGCTGCTATGACATCAGAGCAGGCCAGTCGGACATGTAAACCATGTATTATTAGCCCTGCTGGTTCTAAACCCAGGATTTAAAATGAGTCATTTCCCAATGGGAACAAAAGCCAGCAGTGCCATTACGAGCCCCAGGAGTCTCCTGAACTACATAAACATGGTCAACAAGGGAGGAAAAGGGCAACACTAACACCCATTTGTCCTAGGATTACACAGCACTAACTAATTCGGTTGCACTACATTACACTGTGACTCATTTTGCCATTTTCATTTGGACGGGCGCCTAAAAGCTTACTGAAAGAGGTAGAGGTAGTGTTGTTGCATACTCATTCTATTCCAGTCAATGAGGAGAGACTCATAACTTTTCCCAGCAGTCCAGATCCCACGATCTTTGAACTTTTTTCATTTATCCACTCAAACATGTCTCTAGGTATCATGTAGAAATTGTATAGATGAAGCCAATGAAGTCAGTAAATTTGGTACTGAAACCACCAATGCAAAGCTAAACTCTGTCCACCAATGAGCTTGGTTCTGCAAAAAGTTTTTGCTTGTTAAAAGGAAGTTTTTCCTTACCACCGTCGCCAAGTGCTTGCTCGTGGTTGGATTGTAGAGTACGGTCTAGACCTGCTTTGTATGGAAAGTGTCATGAGATAACTTTTGTTATGATTTGACGCTATATAAATAAAATTGAACTGAACTGAGTATGTAAGAATGTAAACTTTCTTTCTTTTAACTTTTTTAAATCGGTTTTTATTTAACAAAAATTATATTTGTCAAATGCTAAACTGTATAAAACAAGCAGCCCGAATTAAATACAGACTACAACTGGCAAAAACATTTTAAAATTAGAAACTAAAAATAAAATAAAAAATAAGATAAGAGGATAACAAGGAGGACTAATCAATGTAGCTCCATTTCAGTCGGTCCCAAAAAAGGATTGAAGTTTGTCACTGAATCAGGACAGCAGGCCATCATCTCACACCTCAACACACTAACTCTCTAAAATGGATCTCAAGAAAAGATAAGGCCAATCCCAAAAGGGAAAAGAGGCAAAGTGTTAAAGACACAAAAAAGTAAAAGAAGGGAAAGAAACACTTACGAATGAAGTGGAGAGGCAGCCAGAATTGTGAGACACAAGAACAGAGAACAAAGCGGGGTCTACGGTATGTGGTGGACAATGATACCACCAAAGACGCACACACAATCATTCCCACACAGACATATAGGCACAGAAATACACACACCCTTGGCTACAAATGAGAATAGACAAGCCAGTAGGTCAGTATGGACGAGGGGAACAGAGAGGGAGAGGCAGACACACACACAAACAACACACAGAGTTCAGTTGAGCCTGGGAAAAATCAGCCCTGTACCAAATAAGTAACTGCAGTGGGAGACTGTCTGGTGGAGTCAGAGCCACTTAGGGCTCACTGGGGATGAGACTGTTTGACAGAAACAGAGACACGCAGTCAAGATTGGAGAGCTGGAAAATTGAGAAAATGAACAAGACGGATATAGAATAGGAAGAAGTGAGATGTGTTAGAGAGGAGATTATCGACAAGCCCATCAAGAGGAAAAGATCTGGTTCTGCAAACTCTTTAGCTGTCTGGAAACAGAGACTGACTTTTGGCAATGAATGAGAAATGCCAAACTGAAATGAGCAGACACAGAACAGGACAAGAACCTGTGGTGCTTCAGATCTCTTTGACCCGTATCCTGCCCTGCCTTGTCCTCGCAAACAGAAAAACACTACAATAAAAGAGGAGATCTCACACAAGTTTTTAGCTGCCCTGATCTGCCAAAGGTCTAAACCTCAACAAGATAGAAAGCCTCAGGGAGGGAGCGAGAGAGTGGGAGGTGGACTACTAAACCATTAGCACCAATGAAAAAAAGGTTAAGATTTCAGGGTGAATGCTAGAGAGAAAGGGGTCCCGGTCAACACAGCTGGAAATCGAAAGAGAGAGAGAGAGGGGAAGAAAGACTGAGAGACATCTGCGCTGAATAAGTGAAGTGGAGATCTTAACCGAGTGAACTGGACGGTCACATGGACAGATAACTCCAGTGGGATGTCCACTACGAGGAGGGGTCACTAACTGAGAAATTTCTATTCTGAATATGACGACATCCCTTTACAGCTTGAGGGAGTATTGGAAGCTTTGGCAAAAATCACTCTACTGAAGCTTGTACGTGATCCAGGACTACAGCTGTGTGGTCCTTTCAAACTCTCCTTGCGACTATGACAAACCAGTCAAACAGCACTGGCGCATGTGTGATGTCTGCTGTAGACCTTCAATAACTTTTTTTTTTTTACAGGACTCCAGCAGGACTTGGATGCACAAACAAGACATTTTTCATTTTAGTAGGACTTTTTTTTCCATTTGATTTTTTTGTCGTCTGTTCTTACTATCTGGGACTTTGCTGTTAGTTATATCTGAGTGATGTGTTTTTGTTCGACTTGCAACAGCAACATCACATTTTCCAGGAGGTTTAAATGCTTAGACTGCACAACTGGGACGACTCAAAAAATACTTTTTTAATGTTTTGTTTAGCTTTTGTATAGTTAGAAATGCAGACATGTCTGAAGTGTTGCCCAAGTTGGACTAGATGTGCTTTTACCGCAGTATGTGATCAGCTTTGTTGGGAGAGCTAAGCGCATCAGCCATGAGTAACAGTGTTGATATTCCTTTAGCTTGTATTTAGTTTGCTGGAAGTCAGTCAGGGGTACATGCCCTTACAGTAACACACATCCATGCTGGGAATTATTGTTGTCTGAGAAGAACCATTGCTTCCTCTTGTTTGTAGGAATGGAATTTGTGACACTATAGGAGTAAGTGTTACACCTTCCTCCTTTGACTTAAATACAGGTGTTTTCTAAGGAGCCACAACTTGCTGAGACAGCTGTTTGTGGACTACCTCACCTGACTAAAGGGACATTTACAGAACGGTACTTACTACAACAGTGCACTATCAGTAAATCCTTTGCTTTTGAAGAAGAAACCTATAAGAGAAAGTGTCACATAAACCTTTGGCATCACCTTCCTTGAACCTTTTGGAGTTCTGAGACAATTATTAGAGACTACTGAAAGACCAGCGGGACCATGCTAAGAGGACTGTTTCAGAGAAAACCCAAACATGAGAGACTGGAGGAGGAACCTGAGGTTAGATTTAAAGGCTTGCTGGTGTCGGAGAAAGATCTGCCGTATAGATACGTCCGTCCTGGAGGTAAGACTGTCCGTGCACCTGATTTACACAATGTCATAAACATCAAGTGGGCTACAGGGCATACAGCGGTTAAGCTCAGATCCACATCAGAGCTAATAACACAATAAAGTAGGGCTAATGATTAATTATCATTATCCAATAATCTTATATTTAACTGATTAATAATGTGGGTAATTATCAGAAAATTGTATAAATGGCCATCCACGAGGTGATTTTGCAAACAGACCAACAGAGCCCTTCAATAAATAAAAAAAGATTTAAATGAGCTCATTTAACACCCTCGGGCTCTGCTTCATTAGGAGTATCGAAAAATTAAACCACCCTTTGCAGTGACTAGCGTTGCTATGCAGCACAGAATTTAGATAGAACAACCAATGTCCTGCACATAAATAAAGAAACTGAGAATAATGGACACGATTTTAATCAAATAAGACATTCAAATGAGTTGATGCTGGAAATCAAGACACCAACGATGCTGCCGAGGTGGCATAAAATGGGTCAACTGGAACACTTGTAGGTACTTATAGGAAGGAATTTAAAAAGCCTTATATCGGTCCCTCTGCACGGGAACACTTGGCAGAGGAAGAATGACTTGCTCAGACTAAAATTCTCTCCCTGAATGTTGCCGTGTTCTGCGCTATATCTCCACCGTTTATTTTTAGCTAGGTGTGTCGCTTCGTGCCAACTGCCATTCCAGGAAGTAACGGCAGCACTGAGAGCTACATGTTTGTCTACCGATAAGATTCCACGACCCTCGCGCACAGAGGTCACGGCACACACAGCGGAGACTGGCAGCATTACCAATAGCCCAGGGGCCTGAACATTCTTACAGATCAGATGTTGAAAAAAAAAAAAAACATCTTTTATGTCTTGAGCTGCGTTCATGTTTATACAATGGGTTTTTTTTGGAAGAGATTACTCATCCCCACACGAGTAACATCCTGTAAACGCTCAGTGAATGTTTGCCTTCTCGTGGTTTTCATTTTGATGTCTCTTAGAGCATCCAAGGTGCTTTTTTACTGGCATGGTTTATGTGTTTTTTCTATAGTTAACTTGACCTATCTGCATGCAATCCTAGTAAATCACAGCAGTGCTGGTGATATAAATCAGTTTGATTACAACCATACTGCATCTGTCCTTATTTGGGTACTTTATGATCCGCCTCAATCAGTGTAATCAGCTGGACCCACTGACCATTAGGTTTGCTATGTACCCACTCACCCTTAAATACACACACAATACCATATCTCCTTTTTATCACAGGAAATAGTCATCAACTGAGCTATGATTACTGATTTCGTGTTTTTACATTTCTTTCCTTGCCGAGACATGTGCAAGTGTTTAATTTCCCAGAGCCGATGCTCTGCCCACATCTCAAAGCCAGTGCTATCATAGATCATCTTTAATGTGTCCAGAGTGCATTTATACTTGCTGTAAAGGTGTTAAGAGGTCACGGAGAAAGGTTTAGGTCACTGAGCCTTCAGAATGTTTAATAATGGACGTGTTGTAAAAGCGTCAGTAAGAATAATGAAGTACTACAGTAAGGGGATCGAAGCAGGCGTAAGGAATTCACTGGTATCTAAACACAGGCATTCCACCTGCCTCTTACTGAGCCTGATGGAGAGTGTGAGACCATGACGGGGAGAGAGAGAGAGAGAGGGAGGTCTGTGTGTGTCAGCAATTCCTGAGTGAGTGTGTGTTTACATTATCAGTGACTGTTGTGGTGTATCTAATCTCTGCTGGCTGGTTCTGTAGTGCTGTCAGACTCTTCCCCCCACAGGCACACTCTGCGACATGTGTGTGCGTCCCAGATGCAGGTCTGAGCGGGACACAGTCGCTACAATACCTCTGCTCCTTATATGGGACTAACGTTTCCCACTTGAACTCGTTACACACATTGGTCACTCTATCAAGTCGCTCATCTTTTATCTGACTTCCTCCCTGTGGCTACAGATATACCTGTCGTTTTGAAGTGAGATGTGATTACAGTGTTATCAGCTCTTCAAAAGACAGGAAATACAGTCTCATGTGGATTCTGGGTTAAATTAAACACAAAGAGTGGAGTTACAAATAGTGGTGAACACACACAGTGATAAAGATGCATTGTTTTTTGAGATATAACAATATGAAGCAGAGTTCTAGCGTTCTTCTGTGTCTTTTAATGTTGTCCCCAGTCCACTGTCTACCTCTCTGTATACACAGGAGTGCAGTACTCTGTTATTTGTCTTTTTATGCATCTCCATCTTTCAGTAAGTTCATCGATGTGTCTGGCTGCTTGTGTAACACACAACGTCTCTTAAAACTATTTATTTTATGTGGCTAGTCCTAGACAGACAGTCAGTGAAAGTGTTTGTGTGAACACTATGCTCAACACGTGTGGGGAACAAACTGAGGGTATTAATAATTAACAGGCAAACATAACACGTGTGTCCTTGTGTGTCTTTCTCCTTACGTCGTGCATTGCGGTAAAGCAGGAAGGGGTGCTGGAGCTGAAAGTCCAGGTCTTTGGTGATTGGCTCGGTCAAGTTCTCCATGCTGAGTCTGTTCATAATGGTGAAACCATGCCTGGGAGATGCCAGCCTGAAATATCGAGGACACGGCACAGAAACACATGTTAAGAATTGATGCAAAGTTGACTTAAAACAAGAGGCACTTCAGCTTTATCGTGCTCTGTCGTATTAATGATACTGCACGGAAACAGCTGTGCTACGTAAATAACAATAATAATACTAACAAAGCCAGATCATAATCATAATTTTCATTACCTTGTGTAGATAAAGAGGGTGCCTTCCACCTCGGTCTTCTCCTAACACACACACACAAAAGGGCAAACAAGTTAGCCAAATCTCTTTAAGGATTAAGCAGGTTATTGTGTCATTGTGTACACTTATTTCAACTTAAATCCTCTGTAATATGCATTATTTAGTTTATTTAGAGCTTCTTTTTTACCTAGGATGGTAAAGGCATGACATAGTGGTCCAATTTACATGAAGTAATGAGGATTAGTTCACTCGAAATGCGTAATTACGCAGTTATCTCAGCTGTTTGTGGGTTTGCACTGCAAAAATCTGCACCTCTTCTGTGACTCATGTTCATTTTTATAATGATATTTACACCCTAAAAGTATAATGGCATACAAGACCAAGCAACTGAATTTAACTAGACAGTTTTCTGAGGAACAATTTGTCGAAAATACGCATTTACATGTATTGGTAAGTATCACCTGACTGGTGGCACGATTATCCAGAGTGTGCACACTTTTATTCATGTGTTTATTCACTGTTTAGAGCCTAAACGTGGGTGAGAGTAGGAGCTCGTAACTTCAGCCGGAGTGAATCTGTGTCAGTGACAAAGCGCGCCTAGCGTTGCTAAGCTACGTTAGCACACGGTATCCTTCAAGCAAAGTTCGCGCTTACCCACTCGTTCGCCCTGTTGTTATAAGTATACAGGGCGACTTGACTGGCCACGTCCACGATGTTATTGATGTATGGGTCTTGTCGCTGAAGAGCAGCCAGACTTATGTCCAGTCCTTTAGCGGGGAGGCAGCTGCTGCCGCCGCTGCCCGCAGAAGTCGCTGTCATTGTTCCCTATGGAGAAGTTAGCGCGCTGCCTAGCTGCGCCGGCTAACGAGTCACAACAACACCCAAAAACCGAAACCAGCGACAAGGTAAAAAACACACGATTAAAGCGGAGTTCGTGCAGCAGCTTGTTTGTCAATTTAAAACCTGTAAATAAACAAATTTCGTGAGTTGTTGACTTCTAACCGCCGTGAGAGAGTTGGTCAACGGCCATGTTTAGCCAGAGAGATTGTAAACAACCAGACATGAGTAGTTGCGCCGCAGGCTTGGAGAGTTCAGACTTATCAATCAATCAATCAAACTCGGAAAAATCGATGCTGATGCATTATTTCTTTTTCTTCAAACTGTTGATAATGTAAGGAGAAAGATTAATAAAGATTAATAATGTAAGGAGAAAGATTAATAAAGATTGATCATGTAAGGAGAAAGATTAATAAAGATTAATAATGTAAGGAGAAAGATTAATAAAGATTAATAATGTAAGGAGAAAGATTAATAAAGATTAATAATGTAAGGAGAAACGGGACTGTCAAAGTCAACTTTATTGTCAATGCTGCTATTTTATTTTTTACATATTTTACTTATATTTTATATATAAGTAAAATATGTTTAAAAAAAATTATAAAAAAAATGTACAAATCTAAAAAATATATACAAGCTAAAGACATCTGTGTTGGCAATATGGCACAGTGTAAACGGAGTTATTAGTATAAATAACTGTGTACCGTTAGGTATTAGAATTTTACATTTAATATTAAAATAATACTTTATATCTATTATACAGGTAGGTTAACCTCATTGTCAGTTTGTTTGTAAAATGTGCTTTTATTTCTTTTATTTACAGCTACAGCTCTCTGTATTATAGTGGTGTATATGTTTTATAACACTCTGTGTGTGTGCAACACATTTTGCCTGGTCCCTTAGTATTGAAAGAAAAAGAATGCTATCCTGTTTATTTTGTTTTAGCTTGTCACTTCTTTTCATGCACGTAAACAACTGATGTTTGTGTTTTGTCTTTCATCTCTATATTTATCTGACTGTTGGGCAACATAAACACTGTTGCTGAGTGAAGTCCCCCCCAGGTCACAGTTACATTCCCCATTTAATGCGCTAGGGGGCATCAAAGGGATGGATAAAACACAACCATCCCTCCCTACACTGATCATGCGTTTTTACTGCAAGGACTGGAGCTAATCTGACAGCACACACTAGAATAAATGTGTGTATGTGAGTGTTTGTTGCGTGTTCGACAATATTCCCCAAGAGTTTTGTCTTAATGGGGAGGAAAAGCCTATGAAAAAGCAGTTACACCATGTTACATAAACTCCCAATAGAAAAACAAATTCACTTGTGTTTTTTCACTGGGGTCCATCCCACTGCTAAGAGGAATCGCTGAAATTTGCACTTTAGGCACAGTTCAGAATGTAATTCTTCTCTTTCTTTGTGTGGAAAGTCTCCTGTTGCTCGCATATGTAACACTGAACAGCAGGTTTTTATTCGTACTGAGTGACTGCAGGTGTTTTGTAAATTATTTATGAAGGAATGGACAGACAAGAAAATGCAGAACTGTTGGAAAGTGTTTAGTATCTTGTTTGTGTGGCCAGTAAAGGCAATTTTGATCGTAGTCTAAAGATTACAAATAAAAAGGTTTAAAGGTGAATTCAGATGCATTATTTTAGATCCGGTCTGTAATGCAACAGCTCTTGGATTCAGAAATGCGACATATCCTTCCTGGAATTAATACTCAAGGACAGAACAGTAACTGATACAGGAACAGGACTTTCAGAACTGCAAGTTCTTGAAATCCATATCAGCCATACCCATATCACACAATATCAGTTGGATCGCTGACAGTGAATCTCCATATTCACTTCAGCACATCCTATTCTGTTGCAAGGGTATTTGAGGAGACATAGCCACTTCTTCGGGTGGACATACATATCCCACTTCATTCATCATGCATTTGATAGCAGGTCATTTCTTGTATAATGTCTACAACCACTGATGAAGACATCATGCATAGATTCCTATTTTATCACTAAATGGCCACTGTTTAGCATTATTTATAAAATATGCGCTCTCCTGCAGTGTACTGTAATAGTTGTTCCAGTAATGAGATTCATACTGTCACAGAGATACAACAGCTGGTGTGCATCCATCAACAGCCATGTCAAAGCGTCCTTGAGAAAAACAATGACTATCCAACTGCTCGCTCACTTTAAGCAGTGCTGGATGAAAACATCTGTTTTAAACACTTCAAACGAATTCTCCTGTTTAATGAGAACGAAGCACTTCCAGGTCAGACTATGACACGCCTGCCTTCCTCATTAACATGGAAATAACTGCTTTGTACTTGGTATGTTTGTTACCTTGACAGACAGGTAATGTACTGTATGTATATGTGTGTGTTTCTATTTGTTTACCAGTATGTGTGTGTGTTTGTCAATGATGAGGCTAATGAGATATCTATCAGGAGGTCAATACTGCCAATAGCCATTCAGTCAAGATTAAATACTTGACTGTGATTGGTGAGGATAAGCCAAGAGATGCTGGTGATTGGCTCACAGGATAATGGGAGACAGCTAGTAGGCAACTTGTTGAAATGTGGGAGGATATGTATTGTTAGGGGATAGACATGACGTGTCATTTCTGTCTCCACATTAGAAAAATGTCCACCTCTAAAGCACCTGCACAATTTTATTTACAGCAATTTGTTATAAAGGACAGATTTTGGAACAAGCTGAGTATTTTTTTTTACTGCAATGGAAAATGAAAGAAACAAAGTAAATGTTACACATTTTTAAAAAATGTCTTTAAGTCAGGCCTGTGTGCGCTCAAGGAAGGGGCTGTATAATAGACGGGAAACAAATATATGATAGGGGATACACTGCAAGATGTCAGCTGTCTTGCTTAAGTCATCCATATGCATAGGCACTGGCCTGAATATTTAGGGACACAGTAAAAGGGTGATAGATGGTTTCAGCATCGACACAATGTTTTGCTAATGGTCAATGAGCCGCATTGACAACTGGAGCCCATTTAGGCAGTCTAACACTGACCATCTGAGGAGGTATACGGTTGCACGATTGCGTATAGTTTGAGGGATTTTAATTGGGGCCCCTTGCAACCTATTGCACATGATTAAGTACTATTTGATGCCTTATGAATGGTTCCATCTTCTCTAAATGTAAGACTAATCTTAGATTGTTAGATTACTTTCCTTTAAGATTGTTGCTTTATTATAAGTATCTAAGACCTTGATCATGAAACAAATGTAAAGTCTTCATTCTCCATTTACATTTTTAAAGTAAAAAGATGTCTCTCAACAATGAAGAGTACAATTGTAGATTTTCTGCCCTTGATATGTTGCATAATCAAATGACACAAACTATATATAAAAATGCATAATTAGATACATAAAACATTTTTCTTAGCTGGCAAGAAACTGAAATGACTTTGGTAGGTAATGTTTAATTTGATATTGCATTTCATTTTATCCCTGTGATCTTTATTTTTATTGCTTATTAACACTGGGGGAAAGAGAGACAAGATTATTTAATGCCAAAGCTTAACCAAGAATCTATCATTAAAGGAATAACTTTGGATCCCAAGAGAAAGCTTCATATTAAATGTGTGAATATGGTTAATAAAGGTCTGAAACCTGAATCCTACAATGCACAGCTGGATAAAGTAGCTTCCTCTGTCATGAGGGGATTCCCCTTTGACTAACCAGCAGATTGTTGGTTTCCCACATGGGACACATTTGAATGTGTTTGTCTGTACAGAGATTCCCAGAGACCAACTGAGCTTTAGAGTCACACTCACTCACACACATAGAAAGGGGTCGAGAACTACAAATATAGAACAGGCATAAATAGAATAGATATTCCATGTGCAGGCTGGATTAGAGAGGACATTTGTGTATGTGAGTCTGTGTGCTTGTGTGTCCCCTGGGTGCAAGTGTCTATTCCCATGACCTGCCCTCCATCCGTTCTTCCTTCTTTCAATTCTTCCTTCCGTCTATCCTTCAATTCACTGGCCAGGGTAATCAAACAGAGGCTGGTTTGGCACAAAAGTGAAAGGGACACTCAGACGGCCATTATGCCACTCAAGGTCCATCTGTCTCACTATCACCACAAAGCAGTCATCTGCAGCGGAAGAAAAGATAAAGATAGATAGATTTTCACGACTTCTAAAGTACTATACTTGACTACAATTTTGGATACCAGTACTTTATTTGAGGAGTTTCATTTTATACTACTACATTGCAGAGGAAAATGTTGTATTTTTACCACAGTTACTAGCTACTTTCTTGATTTATATTTTAAATATAACACAAAAATATTATGACAATGCCTTACTAAGGATTAAACCAGTGGTTTCCAACCTTATGGGCTTGTGGACCCTTACAAAATGCAGTGTCTAGATAGGGTCCTATCTCGTATGAGTTGTAAGTAGGTCCACCAAAAAGTTGATTTCCCTTCTAAACTTCTCAGGTTGTTCTATTTCACTAAAAGTCTGAGGCTCTAAGAAGTAAAAATATAATATTAAATGTTTCACAAAAAAAGCAATGATTAGAGAATGATCCAAAAAATCAATACAAATTTAAAGTTTTAAAGTTTAAAACAGGAGCCATAGGCAGAACAAGTTCTAAGAATAACACTTTCGGTATTTACATAATCCAAAAAAATCAGGGAATGTTTGTATGCATTCATCAACAAAACGAGATATTCAACAATCTTTACTTTCCTTCCAAGTATACAGTATATTAACATCTGCATCACAAACCATTGTATATTGTTCCAAAAAAAGACAATCTAACTGTCAGACTTCATCAATAGAATCATTTATCAGCTATCTCCCATGTCTTTACTATGTCTACAGTGACACATGTAGACAAAAAGCTTTATTCTATTACAGGATGGTGGGTGGTAATTTTGTGCTATGGCACTGAACAAATGAATACAGGCTGGGTTGAGTCATCAGATTCACCTCCTGATTATAGCCTGCAGTGAGATTGACATGAGGCCTGCGCATTGTGAAGTTCGTATTCAGTGTCAAATACAATTATATAGGATGGCCAGTACCATAATTAGAATCTAAAAATGCCGCTCTGTACCTTCAATCCATCCTGAGCCCAATTGTTTCATCTTATGAAGCCATTGTCATATCTTTTTTTTTTTTTACACATCTGACATCTAAAAATGGGACAGATTTAAATTTTATGAGTCTATCCATAAAAAGACAGGAACTGCTTTTCAAAATAGGGTCAAGATCCATCTTTCTTTTTTTATCTTTTATATCAAGCTGCATGTGGAGAGCTTTTAAGAAAACAGCTCAATTTAAGAACCGACATGTTATTTGTGCAAACAGTGCTATCCAAAAACCTCAGTAGGAGCCATAGAGCCAAGCTGACTCAGTGTCATCAAAGCCTGGTCCAGAGCTATTTAGTTAAGAGCTGACTTTGTTTGACGTTTTAGTCTCAGATGAGCTTCATTTCATTGTTGTGTTACCTAGGAAAATAGGCCCATGTCTCCAGAAAATTACTTTGTGTGCTTTAGGGGCCAGGACAAATTTGGTCCTGGCCATGGAGAACAATGTCGAAACGTACTTCACTGTCCTGAAGGCAAAAAAGAAAAAAAACAAAAACATAATTGAATTCTTAAAATTATTCTGTTGTCCTCTAGATAAAAAGGTTCACATTCAGCCTTTGAGTATCGACCTTCCTGAGCCCGGTCTACTTCACGAGATTCAAGTCTGTTTTCACACAGCATCCAAAGATCTGAAAATCAGCTTCCTTGTGGTTTCTCCCTGTTTAAGAGAGCCATGAAAAGATCAGAGATTGAGTCATAAAAGAGCTGAAAAGCCAGATCCTGAGTGTGTGTGTAAACACAGCCTCAGCCAAAGAAAAGAATGGAGCTGAAGCTGTCCAGATGTGTAGGGACTATGGGCAAACCAGAAGTAGGTACAACATCTCAGATCTCTGTTTCTTCCTGCAGAAATTAGACTCTATGCAGGGCTTGAGCCTGTGAGCCTGCTATGGATCATTATCCACCACTCTCTCTCTCTCTCTCTCTCTCTCACACACACACACACACACACACTCACTTACACAGACACACACACTTTCTCTTTCTTCTTGTCCACATTTTCTTCTCTTTTTACTACTTTCTCTTTCTTCTTGTCCACATTTTCTTCTCTTTTTACTCTTTTTTTATGTTCTCTAATCCCCCCTCCGTTGCTTGTACATACATCCATACACTTAATCAACATCATCATCATCTTTGTCTTCATCCCCACCATCATCATCATCATCTGGATACCAGCCGCTGGTTCTGGTTCTCCACTGTTGCCTATACAGTCTCCCTCCCTCCTTCTTTCTCTCTCTCTCTCTGGCACGCACACACACACACACACACACACACACACACACACACACACACACACACACACACACATCTGGAAACAGTCAAAGCGTCTACATGCACGGGGAGGGGGGGTGCCTCTCTCTCTCTTTCTCTCTCTCTCTCTCTCTCTCTCTCTCTCTCTCTCGGTATCACTGCAGAGCTGAGCTGCAGGGGCAGCAGAGGCAGAGAGAAGAGAGAGCTCTAACTCCCGATCAGTGAGACACAGGCAGACAGACAGACAGACAGACAGGCAGACAGAGAGACAGGCACACAGACTGACTGACAGACACACCGCCGGACCATCATGGACTGGATCAGGACAGAGAAACCCGTCTCCGGATGAGACAGGATGGCCTGGCTTCTGTTTTTTGGGGGGACTCTGCTGTAGATACGTGGAATAACCGACAACCCATTGGGAGATTTAACCCCGTGCTACCCGTGATGGAATATTTACACTCTTCTCATTTTCTAATTTTTCTCCTCTTCTCCTCCTCCTCCTCCTCCTTCTCTCCCTCCACCACCTCCACCTCCTCTCCTTCATCACCTCACATTTTGACACGCTGCTGAAGATGCGCACGAATGCGTCTTTTGCGCACTTCCATTGCGACCGCCACTGACAGCGTCCGCGCTTTCTAACCTTTTGAAACCTTATATTCTTTTTGAAGAACCAACAAGGGAGAGGGGGAGAAAGAAAGGGAGAGAGAGAACGAGAGAGAGAGAGAGAGAGAGAGAGAGAGAGGGAGCGAGCGAGGTGTGAATTGAATTGAACGCGGTGCTGGTCTCATGTTTCTCGCCTAGGGCCCGGATGTACCGAGAGATGCACCGGTGCGTTTTCCCAACCGGTTCCACCGAAAGCTCTCTCTTTTTTCTCGCCTTCACCTCCATCATGGGGATTAGGTAATATTCACTCAATCCGAAGAAACCCTCCCCATAAATAAGAATAACGGAATACCCAACAAACTGTCCGTGTCAGACAGTTCTTTCTTCTTTTATCCCCTTTTTTTGATTTCTTTATTTTTGGGGGGCTTTTTTTTGTTCCCTCCTGTTATTTTCCCTCCTCCTCTCCAGCTTTTTTCCCCCTCTCCCTCTCTTACATTCACCCATAGGGATAACGCCGGACCACATTTATGGTAAATGAAAGCAAAAACATGTACATCCCGGAGGACACCCTTGAGAACCATCAAGGTATGTGGTGTCTTTTTATTATTATTATTTATAACTGGCAAACATCTTGTAACTGTGCATGAGAGAGGGAAGAGGGGGAGGGAATGAAGGAGGGAGGGAGGGAGTAAGAGAGGTATGATGATCTCGAAATGGGGATGGGATGGGGAAGGAGGAGGTGGAGGGATTTGGGGGGGGAGGGAGGGGAGGCAAAAAGAGAAGAGGGGTGTTAGCTCTTCTTCTTCTCAACAGATGGACAGATGCACTTCTCTTCCCTCCACTTTCTCCTCTGTGTGCACTTTGTTTATTTGCTCTTTTGCCCGCTGTGCGCGCAGTTTGCGTGCATCAAGTGAACTTGATCACGCAACAAGGCTGCAGGTAGCCGCGGACAGATATGGCTGAGGCCTTTTTTTTTCTTGCTTGGTTAAGTCCACACTTGTAGGGTTTGACAAAACCTGTCCATGGAGGGGAACTGTGGCATAATGGGTGGGCAGTGTTCATATTTAGCCAACAGGCAGTTGTAGGCGGGGAGCAGTATTGTTTTAAACACATTTCCAGCTGAAAAAATGGCAGCAAAAGCGTTCCTGTGCATATTATTTGGCAGATCTAGTCTCCCTAAGGCTTTTCGTTTAGGGAATAAACTAAACTGTACGTACTGGCCTACGTTTTGTTGGCTCCATGTCAGAAATGAAACACACAGCGGTCGCCAAGCAGCAGGAAATTGAACAGCGCCCACCGATACGCGCACTCGATCACCATCGACCCTCCCTTCCTCTATAATCAATAGTCGTATTTGTCACGTTTTAATTCAACTTAGAGTGTCCGCAGGGTTTCCAAATAGCGGAGAGCGCATAGAAGAGAAATCGCATAGAGATGACAGGTGGCAGTAGGAGGGCCTGCAGGACTTGTTCTGTCTGCTGAGAATTGGGTTGATGATGTGCTATTTTAGGGGGAGGCAGCGGAGGACGGTGGGTTGTTTCTCACAAGACACGAGCGAAGTTTAACGTGACGACTTTCTGAAGTGTTTTCTTTAATAAAAATAAAAAAAGCAACACATGCAAAGAGTGAATCTGGATCCGGGCTGTGGTTTGTTTTACGGTGAGGAAAGGGTCTGTTTGCATTGCGCAGTATTACGCGTCGCTCCTTCCACCCACGTTGCAGAGAGCAAAGCCCCAGCAATACACTGGTTTATGGCCGGTCGGACCTTGTAATTCAGGGAAGGGGCCATTTATCCGATCACCGTTATCATCTCCATGATCATCATCAACATCGGCGTCGTCGCCTTTCGTCCACCACTTCCATCACAACCACATACCTCTCTGCCTTGGCGACAGGTTCCATAGCAACAGGGGATGAGGAGAGGGGTGGCGGTATATGTGTGTGTATATATATATATATATATATATGTGTGTGTGTGTGTGTGTGTGTGTGTGCATCTGTGTCGCAGCGAGGCACATTCACCAACAGTTTGTTCCGAGGAGCAACTAATCATAGGTTGGATGTCACCTGCAGGAGCTGCCATCATGTTCATGCATGATGATAGGTGGCTCATACAGACTGATATCATCACGAAGGACAGGTGTGTGTGCGTGTGTGTGTGTGTGTGTGTGTGTGTGTGTGTGTGTGTGTACAGTTAGCTTATACCATGATGTCATCTTTGTTATGATCAGAAACAGCCTCTTAGTCCAAGTGGTCCAAGGATGCAGTAGCTCATCAACACCGTTGTCATAATCATTGCTGTACATCCTGTCAGCGAGATCAGGAAACGTGCTTAAGCCACAAGTAGATCCTTGATATAGATTTTCATAGCGAAAGTACAATTCTTTTCAACATTAGGTGGCCTCTTAGCTCAGCGTGAGATGATCAGTGCCACTCTGAAGTTATTACCACCTTCTTGTAGGTGATTGGTACTTAATGCCATCCAGAAGTCTAATAAATGAATTCAAATGTCACAGCAGCAGGTAATACAGCACAGGGCTAAAGTGCAGATAGATTAGGCTTGCAGATGCAGACGTACAGTTTTAGTCTGATTTGTCGATTGGAGGCGGTAAAATACGTACAAACTTGACAAATGACTTGACAAGTCAAAGTAGGACATCAAAATCAGCAGAACTGACAAAAGTAACCATATTTAAATCAGCTTTTTAACTCCTCATCAGCGTGATTTGAGTTTAGTGCAGATTTGTAGCAAAGTTATCTCAGGCTGGAGTCTACTTGGGTGGTGGTTTCAGCACCACGGACAGTTCATTCTTCATTGGTCTATTGACAGATACATGACAGCTGTTGAAGACTTACAGACACACATGGACGCTGACGTATCGCTGTTTGTATCCTGCTTTGCTCTAGTTATTGTTTTCATATGCTCAGGTATTTAACCGATCACGTCTGTGATTATGAGTGAGGCGAGTGGGAAGGGATCACCAACTTTACAAGAATGCTGTAGCATCATATATAATTAACATAGCGTATATGTTAAATTGACTTATATTCTTTAGAAAAGGGCAGTGTGGAGGGGCTATTAGGGAGGTGGAATATATTATAAGATGCAGTTTCCTGCAGATGAAATATGACATCACTCTGTTGTAGTGTAGCTATTACACTGACCATGCTTTGACCAAAAGTTTCAACAGTTCAATTTTAACTCTAGCCCGCAGTGTTTGCCAAGACAATGAAGCCCTCACCAACTCTTTAGAGGCTGCTCTGAAGCTGACCCTGACCTCTCTTCTCTCTGTCGATGGAAGCTAAAGAAAAGACAAATTCTTCCGTTAGGCATTCAGGAAAAAGTCCTGCCTTATAATCTGAGACTTTATGTTATAGTTCCTGATACCTACCACCAGCTCTGCCATTGGTGTTCGATTTTCCCTCTGTCTCGTTAATTTTCATCCTTATATCTGCTCTGTAATTCAAACAGAGCTGATGTTACACACGATTGCACTAAAACCAATTACACTGCATCTACATGATCTTTTTTTCTTTCTTTATAAATGTCTGCTGTGTCTGAACACAGCCCGAATCACACACTTGTCATTACTGTACATGAGACGTGGCTTTGAAACAAATTCACACGTGTGACATCTCATGTCATTGCATGTACAGCGGGGAAGTGTTTTGGAACACACACACACACACACACACACACAAACACCCACATATACACACACATTCATTACAGCAGGAGTTTTCAGCAGCGTAATCAGTGCGTTGATTTTCCCAGTGGGCTTTGTGCCAGAGGCATGATACCTCTGTTAAGGATATTAATTGGTTTCCGATGGTTACACTGGGGTGCTGGCCACCTGCCAAATCACCTCACTGTAATGATTTGACTTGATAGGCTCATTGATTCCATTGAAGCCCCCTCAAAAAACATGTTGCAACAACCACTGATGTGCTCACTTTGTATGTAGCCGTTGCCAGATAATGTGTCTGCAGAGGTTTTCCAGCATGGCTATGCTTGCACAAGCAAGGTTTCAAGAGCTCTTTAAAAAATTCCTTTCCTTTTGCTGGACTTTAGGGAAGACTTTGTTTTGTTAGACACAGCCCAAGACAATCATAATTAGGAAAATCCTATTAATTTTATATGTGTTTTTAGAAACAGGTGGCAAACTGCAGGTGGCAAAGTTGTTCTTCTTCCAATAGAGGAAACATCTAATCAAGTATTTCTTTCAAACACGTTTTAATTAGAATCCACAGGGGGACATCTATCAGTATGCTTGACATAGATGAAAATCTTGCAATTAAGCACCAATCTACCGTTACACAATCCAGTTGTTGCTCAATATCAGGTTGGATTTAGTTCTTGGCAAGGTGGAGATAGGAACAGAGTTTTGGATAACTTTTATTGGACTGTGTAGTGTAATATGGCTACAGCTTTGAAAATCTTTTTCAATATAATAAACATTTTGGTCTAATCATGTAGCCCAGGTCTGGGCACGTTACACAGAGGAGCTGTTATTTGACTTAGAGTTGTACTCTCTGACCTGTCCCTTAATGTGTGTTTACAGGGTATGCATACAATATAGTCTTTTAAGCCAGTTTGCATGTCATTCTTAGCTCAGAGACAATAACAGTGAGGTAACGTAATTTGAGTCCACAGCCTTTTGTAATCAAATGTCATTTTCAGTGACTGTCCATTCTTCAAGACCGATTTTAAGACTGACATTTTGGACCATAAACACAAACAATGATAGACTTTGTTATATATCCAACAATAAAGAACCCACCTTGTTAGTGTGTTGCAGTCAAACATGACCCATTTTGATCAAACAATACCCCGTCATTTGCCCCCACCCTCACTCACCAAACAAACGAACATTTGCTTACACACACAAGGGCACATATGGGTGCATGCACATCTGTCCATTTTCATTCACTTGTTTGTGTCAAGTAACAGAGAGACATAGGGACACAGTGTCTCTTTTCAGTGATTGTTCCTTGCCATGCTTTACAGAGCATGCTATCAACTTTATTAATTCAGCGGCGAGGCAGAAAATCTAAAGTAATAAGGCCAAACTGTTGCATATGTGTTTAACCTTTGTGATCTTTTTCAACTTCCCCATCTCTCTTAGCTGGAGAACTTAGGAAAGATATTAAGCAGCTGGAAAGCCAGATATTTCTTTCAGGAGTTGGTGGAGGCCAAAGCTGAGCTAAAAAATACTAAATATTACACTCAAAATCAATTATAATATTGTTCTATGACTGCTGGAAGCATACAGTTCATCATATGTGGCCAAGGAAGCGGTTATTGTAGGTTAAATGTCACTGAAATTCTATAAAAATATGATTCAATGCTGTACTGGACTTCAGTACCATAGTTTTACTTCTTCTGAAATATAAAAATGATTCAAAAGAACAGTCTGAGGGGTCACAAGGAAAAAATGCTGTGAAGCCTCTGGCTTACACTGTCAGCACCTTTTCTGTATACACTTCATGTATAGGGTCAGAATACAATAGCTACTGTATGTGTGTTTAAAGATGGATTAGTCACAGCCAGGTTGCAGCAGCTGTAGCAGATGAAACATTGAAGAAGTTTATTTCAGCGCCTCTGAGTGTGTCGTGACTTTAACTTAAGGATGTGATTCAACAACAGCTGCTCTTTAACGTAAAACACCAGCTGAGACACAAATAACGCACGCGGGGCGGATCGGGAGAAATAAAAGAACTGAATGACAGATTCAGATGGAGGAGAGAGATGGAGATGGAGATGGAGTACAGAAAACAATGTGGTGTGGAGGTGAAAAGTGGGCTAAAAGTAGTAAAAAGACCGAAATGAAGACAGTCAGTTGAGAGAAAAGAGGGACCTATAAAAGAGAAGGAGATGAAATGAGTGAGAAACAGAGACAGAGGGATAGAGAGAGAAGTGAGGGAGCACAGGAGGAGGAGAAGGAGCGAGGATTATCTGTGACTCTGTCTTGCTTAAGCCTCTGGTTGCGTATTGGAAATCTATCCAGAGGCTGTCCTCTGCTCTCAGTGCTATTGGACCTTAGTCTTTATTCCTGGTGGGACAATACGCCAACACTGGCTGCATTGTGTGTGTGTGTGTGTGTGTGTGTGTGTGTGTGTGTGTGTGTGTGTGTGTGCGTGCATGTGTGTGTGTCTGTGAGAGAGAGGAAGAGAGAGAGAGAGAAAGAGTATGCAGTTGCAATTGGCCACCTGCCCACATGCATTGTGCTTGCTTGGCTGCCATCGGCTCTGAGTGTGTGTCCAATCTCCGCTCAGTTCGGACATGTACTTATGTGTCCTACCTCTCTACCCCTCTCTCACACACACACACACACACACACAATCCTAGTCTATTGATCTGGCTGAAGCCACCAGTGGAAATAATGACTCGAGACCTGTAGCATCCTCTTTTATATCCCCTCTCCCCCTTTCTTTCTCTACCTCATACTCTCTCTTCTTTTTTTTTTTTAACTTCATATTTTCTGTCTCTCATCATTCACCTCAAGTAACCCTTAAATTACTTGTATCTGTTTGAGTATGAAATGAATACATAAGTGTTAAAGGACTTAAAAATCCTCTGAAGATCTTTGCCGATCATCAAAGTAGCTAGCCCCACCTTTTTGTATGTTAAAAAAAAAAAAGAATCATTTAATCTATATTTTGATTAAAGTTGACAATGTGTAATTGTAATATTTCCATAACAATAAATTACAATTCAACCCCATCTCAAACACATCTTATACATGTATATTCCTTCATCTCTGACAGGTTTTTTTCCCCCACAAAATGTAATTTCATGTAAAGTTAGTGCCTTAATGTATAATTCAGTGGTTCATATGGCATTCCTGGTTCTTCTGTTAGGGTGACATTATTATGGAAAGCACGATAACCAATCTCAGAATGCATTGTGCATCTACGTTACTAGTAATATAAATGCTATTTTATACAATACATACACATATTGATAGTTTTGATTGATTTCCTTCTGTCCCCCCCACTTCTGAAACCGTGCCGCTCTTGCATGGATATATAGAAAGTTGTTAAATATTTCAGTCGTACATGTCGTTTACAAGTTTCATGTGAACTTTATGAACTCCCTAAGCAGTGCTCCATGTGTGTTTAGAGGCTGTCTAGTGCGCTTCCTATCCTGCTACATTAAAATGATGCTACTGTTTCTATGCACAGAAAAAACAACTGTGTGCATGTGTGTGTGTTTCCCAAGTTGCGGGAGAAGCTCTGGGATGAGAGATGAGATTAGAAAGCAGTCTATATTATTCATGCCCAGCCATGCATTTCCTCCCCTCTATCTCTATCTCTATCTCTATCTTGTCCGATCTTTCTTCCCTTCTTTCTCTCCCCATCTCACAAAGTGTCTTCATTCTTCCCCTGTATATAATTTCATCTGTTTTCTCTCATTTGCCCTGTTGTCTTTCTCACCCAACCCCCTACTCTCCATCAATCCACTAGCCATTCAGCGTTAGAAGGTTTATCACTCAGTGAGACCACATTTCCTTTCCTCTATGAATTAATAAGTCCATCTGCCTGCATTTACTGTAACAGTCTGTATCATTCAGAGTAGGTCTAACCACAGAAAAAAGCACGATACAAAATACCATTTATTGGCCCAACAGGGGATTCAGACTCTAAGCTCAACAAACAAAACACTGCAGAGTACAAAGTGGAAAACCCACAATCCATACTTACAAGAACTACTTATCTAGTGTTCTCTATGTAGAAAGAGCTGAAGTAAACATGCCCTATATCCGGTATTATGCATGATTTCATGCCAAAGTAAGTAGATATATAGTTTATGTGAAATGCTTAACCACATTAGCTTGATAATTATTATTAAAATACTGTTTTCCTGTGTTCTTTGTTGAAGTTTTGTGAGTCTTTGTTGCCAAAGTAGGTTAGGGTCACATTTTGATTACATAGTATTGTGTGTGACTGTGTAAGTAGTGATAGTTTTGTTTAGAGGTTATGAAGCTGAGGTACAATTTGAATAAATGTCGTCTTTTCATCCAGCGCCACTACTTCCACCAGTACAAAAGCTGCTATTCAAATATGATTTGGGGGAAGAAAATAGGGAAAGCATTAGCAATGTTCTTTGGTTTGGACTTCTTGGCCTTCATTTTAAGAGAGATGGGTGTGTGTGTGTGTGAGTGTGTGTTGTGGTTGTACAGAAAGTTCTGAATCTGAATACTTCACAATGAGTTACGTTATGTAACAGTGAATCTTAATAGCCGTGAATCTAGCTGAGTCTGTATAATTACACCGGAAGGATAGTGGGGATAGCATGCATCAAAGATGATGGAGATGATTTATTTCTGCCATAACACAAAGTGAGTCCACTGTCTGCCTGAGACACATTGTTTTAGTACTGATGGTACTCAACAAGCTTGACACATGAGGCTGTCAATCATCCATCACTCAGGTGTTCTTTAAAGAAGCAATTTGACTGTATTGAATCCAGCAACGTATTTGAAATCATCCATCGTTGTTTGTGTTATTTTTAGTCAGCGTTGTTGCTTGTAATGAAGTTGTAAGTTCAACTTTAACCTCATAAAAATTGCGTTTGAATGAATATCAAGAGTCTACTAATTGATTTTCTTGCCGTACATGAATGTAATGAATATGATATTATGGGGCGTCCTGGTAGTTCAACTAGTAGAACCTGTGTCCCATGCATGAAAGGCTGAGTCTCAGGTTTGACTCCAAACTGTGGTCCTTGTGGTACCTGTTGCCCCCTCTCCTTCACGCTGCTTTCCTGTTAATCTTCAGCTGTGTTATCAAATAAAGATAAAAAAAAATACCCCCCCAGAATAACATAACACAGCATGATTCACAAAATGTTTAGCTTCAAAGACCAGTATGTAGGATTAAGTGAAAAGTGCAAACCACCCCATGTAGAATCAGTGTTTTTCTGTTACTACTACTCTACATGGTGGATTATACACTCTTAGAGCCCCCTAAATCTTACAGATTGGACCTTTAAAAGCCCCTGAAAAGTTTTAAAATCATACAATTTGAAATGTGGCATGGTCGCATTTTAACTCCTGTTCTTGTACCCGATGAAAATTTGGACCTAGGTTACACTTCACTGCACAAGTATGGCTTGTCCGAGTTTTTTTTTGTTTTTTTTGTTCCAGTGGTGTGTTCAGGCTTTTTAGGGCTGAACTATGTGAACTGCTGGAAGGATGAAACCACTGTCCTCATTAGAGGCTCTAATCCCACACACTCACATACAGATCACATGCAGTACAGTACACGCATGAGCAGATTCGCCAGATACGAGACATACCATCCCATCTCCCAATTAATTTTTCATGAGGCTAATTTCAGAGTGTCACGATGTAGAGAGAAAGAGGAAGGAAGAGCAGGGTGAGGAATGTTAGTCACCCTCAGGCTTGGCGCAGGAATTCCACCAACTTCTTCACGACAAGGTAGATGTGTATCTGTTCTCACACGTATGTGTAATAAATACTGACCTGAACTGAATCCCAACAACTACACATGTCTCTTACCTGCTGAGCTGCTAAGAGAAAGCAGAAGATTAGAGTTGGAATCTTGATGCTCCAGATGAGCACTCCATAAATTATTCTATTTTATGAGGGTTACACTACCATGAGCACATATATTTTTAGCCTAGATGTCCCAGCAGGGAATTACAGATCATGTAAAATCAAAGATATGGGATAAGCTTTCATATTTAAACCAAGTGGATTGTATATAACATTTAAGTGGTTTGAAAATTCTGGTGCAACACAACAAAGTCTTTTCAGTACCTTATATATAAATATATATATAGTAAAAATGTTTTGCATTCTCCTTAAAGAAAGTGTTTCCTTGCTTACTATGAAGTGTACATATTTTGCAGAGTCTTGCTTCTACCTTTTTTAGGTGCTTTAGTCTCAAAGGAAGTGGAAAGGAAGTTCCAGCAGTCTTGTTAGTTGGGCCTCTGGTGGGCTTGTCATGGATGGATAGCTGCAATACAGAGAAGGTGGTCTGTCGCCATAGGCCTTTACACACACACACACATTCACACACACCCTCCACTGTGAGCGTCACCCTGCTGGGTGACAGCACCCAGGAAAGATAGATTAAACCAAGTGTGATGTGGCTCTGTGTGTTTGTCTGTTGGTTTGTGTGTCTTTCTGCCTCTGGGTGTGTTTGCGGATGCACATTTGTTTGGGCCCTTTCCTTCACCTTCTGTTTGTGTGTCTCAGGGCCCGTTGGCTGTCAAACCTCTTCTTGCAGCTAAGAATCATGGGTAACAAAAGCATGTTGTGTGGCCTGGGGCACCAGACTCTTTCTGTTAGTTTTCTTATTATACACCCAGACAGGAAAAGGTTAAGTAACACTTTAGCTCCTTATCGCCAGACAAGAACGGCTGCAAAACCCTGGATTATATTCAGTGCTAATGTAATATGCCATGCAATATGCATGGAACTGGAAAGGTTAGAGAAGGTAGCAAGCAAACTACAGTCAAGGTATGATTAGGGTTAGGCAACATAAACACTTTGTTATGGTTAGGAAAAGATTTGTTATGTTTGAAAAAAACACATCGTCACATTATTTACAGATATGTCACAAGATCCAAACTGCAGTCACTTGCATCAATGTCCCAAACCTCCATGCTCTTTCCTTCTACCTTGCTGCATATAAAATACCTGAGCTGCCATTGAATGTTGGCATTGGATGAAAATCTCATGAGGTGCAAAATCATCCAATATTGACATAATTGAAAGTGATACTGGGTTGCTTGCTAAAAAGGCTTCGGGTATGCTGTGTTCTAATCAGTTCGGATCAGAAATAGATGTTTCTATTAATAGCACGGCTCTGCTTCCATGTAAGACATTGAAGAGGCAGTAATAATTCCTTGGGAGGGCTCCATAATGCATTTGTTTGATGTTGAATCATTCTGTTTATCTCACAGGTTGATATATCTGAAAAGCCAATGAATGTACAGCGACTCAACATACTCAACTTAAATTTTCATAAAGCTGGGGGATGTATGGGAGGCAGATTAAAAGAAGAATGGTGAAAAACCAATGCAGCACAGAACCAAAGCTCCAAAAACAATGTATCCATCACGTCACCATCAAGTCCACCTTTGTCAAACTCACACCCCCTAGGCTCTCTGTTAAAACGGTAAATTCTCAAGCCCAGTGACATCGTCAGGGTGATGTGGAGTGATTTGATCCTCATTTGTAAAATTAGTGGACTGTCCCTTTAAAGTCTCTATAGCTCCTGGTTTATCTTTCTCCAATGTCGGGAACATAAAGAAATGTCACAGAGGGATGTGACCTGTCATTAACTTGATTAAGATGCCTTGGTTACTGCGCTGGATAGTCCCCATGGCAACAAGCACCAGCCAAACAGGTAGCTTTGAACACAGTGTTTATGTTTATGATCTATGCACTGTTTCACATACAGGTTTCTGACTCCTTTTTTTCCATTTAGTCTCGTTCATTTTCTTTATTTCTGTTGTTCTGTCCAGTCTGTCTGCACTTCTGTTGCATTCTGTTCTGTTCTTTTCATCAGTCGTTACCATAGTGACCGGGGCTGGACTGGAGAGGATGAAACTAAGGTTAGAAGGCGAGTCTTCAAAAAAACCCAGCTGCATTTCTGTCTCCCTTTCCCTTCTTGCACTCTCCGATGGCCTCTCTTCTTTTTTATTTAATGGTGTCATCCTGCCTCACTTTTACCATTGTGACTCTCTCATCGTCAAAATTTGCCAATTGTTAGTGTATTTCCTGCTTCCCCTTCTTCCTCTTCCTCTTCTCTCTCATCCCTCTTTTCTTATTAAGACAAGGATAAGGTGTTCCGGTATGAAATGACCCAACTATATAGGCCATGCGAGTGTCCTTGACTATGTGTGTAAAAGAGAAGAGGCTGGTGTGTGTGTGTGTGTGTGTCCTGCTATCCCATCTATCTAGGCCAGTCTTGATGTGTGTGCTCCACGGACCACTTCCCCACAGACTACACTGTATATGTGTGTGTGGGTGAGGGAGAGAAAGAGTTAGTGTATGTCTGTATAGAGCAGTCCACTTCCCAAAAGACCAGACTCACTTTCACACTCTGGAATCATAATGGCTAAAACAGGCTTGTTACAGGACTCCTTTTACAGTATGTGTGTGTGTGTGTGTGTGTGTGTGTGTGAAGGTGTGTATCTGTGTGTGTGTGTGTGTGTGTTTCCATCTCCTAAGCTGTGTCTATAACCAGCTCCAGAAAGAGGAGGGGGTTTAAATAGCTGGTTTAACTATTTAGAGTAGCTATTGTGTGTGGATGGCAATGTTTGTCGTCTGGTCCACCCTTTTAATCCAGACTGAAATATTTCAACCACTGTTAGATGGATTGACAAGACATCTGGTACAGATATTCATGGTTCCCAGATGATGCAACCTAATAACTATGACTCAGATCTTTAATTGGCCCAGTACATGGTCAAGTACCTGCAAAACTAATGATATTCCCATTGCCCTAAACTGTACTAGTTTAGTACTAGTTTGCAACAAGTCATCTGATGCGAAGCTAAACACGTCTGCTAACTGTCCAGTTGACCCATCAATCCACGTGTGTTTTCAGATGCTTGAAAAAGTTAGATTTGGTGAATCCAGCATCCTTTATTTTGATAACGCACACATTCCATTCTTTTGTTCGGGCCTTGGGTTTAGTTATGACAGCCAAAGGCTATGACAAATAGCACAGCCACTTCAGGTACAGTTTAAGAGTCATCCTAACCATCCTAGCAGTAATACTAACCTTGACCATATTCATTAAGATTACGCATTTAACTAAAATAACCACTGACTAGCCTCAAAGAGCCACAAGCATGGTTGTAGATTAGGTACAAAACATGCCTTTTCATTGTGATTTTTCTTTTCTTGTATGTATAAGGTTGTTGCACGTTTGCTATTCATGTATTTCTTGTCTGACACACTGAAGAAAGTCTTTCAGACTTCCACACACACACACACAGAACACAAACCCTCTTCATGTCAGCCCTTCTCTTTGCACAAAATCGATTCTGCATGTGTCTGTCTGTGGTTTATGCCAAAGTCACCCAGTATGGAAATGAGAGTGAACACACACAGTCTATTTGAGCTGACTGATGGGAGATAGTGGGTGTGGTGGTAGTTCAGATTTCTCCCTCTCTTCCTCTCCTCTCTTCTTTTTCTCCCCTTCTTTTCATCTCCTCTCTCCACCCAGCTCATCTCCTCATCGCATCTGTGATTTGTATTCTAGATCAATATGTCTGAGAGAGAGAGAGAGGAGAGAGGAGATGATAGGTTTTTTGGGGGATTGGCTTGGCGTCTGTAGTGATGTCATCAGAACAGGAGGCGCGACATCGTCTGTTGTCATGTCAACCAAAAAAGATTCAACATGCTCAAAAGAGAGATGGACGGATAAAAAGAGGGCGGAGAAGACAAATAAGGAGAGTATGTGTAAGATGTTGTTCGTGTTTACATTTTACACACCTCAGCCTGATCACTTTTGCTGTTCGACACCTTTGAACGTCGCTCCCTTCAGTGTTTTCAGCAGTAGACAGCGTTAGATGTCATAGTTGGTCGTCTGTGTGCATGTGTCTGGGTTGCAGTGTGATAAAGTTGATGATTAATGACATTACCTCAACGTGGCAGACGGGTAACCATGGCGATACCAGATTAAACAAACACTATGTCCCTACAGGGACAGAGCAGGGGTGCGGGAGGGGGGGTGACGAGGATGAAGAAGATGTTTTTCTGCGACATTCATTGTGATTGTGACAACGTCCTGATAGCTTGTTCTCAAACAACAGTGGAGGCCAGAATACAGTTCAGACCTTTAAATGGTCACAGTCAAATATAATGACTTCTTTCCCAACTACCATGTTAGGAAAGAATGACATAACTGATTTTCTGCTTGTTACTGGGACCGTTTCATGGTCACTTGTGTACTGAGCGATTCAGTATCCTAACATATGATTCAAAATTTTCCTTCTCGCTAATTTTCCTCTGATCCTCGCTCTAGTCCTCCTCCTTCTAATCACCTTTCCACCCCTTTGTTTCTGTCTGCTCATCTGTGCTTAGTTGCAATCTTCTTGGGTTTACCTTTTTTCCCTTTCCCTCCCTTCCCTTTCTCTCTTCCGTCCCTTCTCTCCCCTCCTCCGACTGCTAGAACTCTCCTGTTTCCGTCCCCCTAGTCTTTGCTAATGAAGCAGAGATCTGCTTGGGGCCATTTTCCTCTCTATCAATATTCTATGCCAATTACCAGGGCTGGATTATTAACACTGACACAAGGAACCATGTCGCACTTCTCAGCCCTCTTGTTACCTTGCAAACACACACACACACACACAGTAAATCTGCAACAAGCACAGAGTCTCTCATATACACACACTGACAGATATTTGTGCGTATGAGTGATGCAGATAGGCCATGCATGTAATTTCTTCTCAGTGTGATTAACTCTGTGATTAGATGATCCATCTGGGAAAATACATGTGAAAAGGTGCTTCATATCTATCACTGGGAGATTCTTGATGGACCATTATGGGTTGTCAGCCCCCACAAAGGGCCTTACTAGCACTAGTTCTCATGCTAGGTTGGTGACCACCACTGGCTGTGCAGAGCTATCACAGTGTATATGATACTATGATCATATTGCTTGTTGCTGTGTACTTTTAGGTGGGAAAGTGTCTACTGTGTCAACCAGAGATGTATAGTAACGAAGTGGAACCACTTGAGTACTGTACTTAAGTACTAAAATGCAGTATCTGTACTTTTTTGGAGTATTATTTTTTTTCCCAACTTCCACTTTTACTGCACTACATATTTTTGATGAATTTAATACTTTTACGATACATTTTCCATGTGCTGAATCGTTACTCGTTACTATTGTAGTGTCTAGCCGGACACGTGATGAATGACGAGGCGATATTGAACAAACCTGCATTTATTGCTGAACGGTTTGGTTCCAGGACTCGGTGACTGTCGGCCGTAACCACGCCAAAAAACCAACAGAACAGTCCCGGTCTCACACATCCACCTTGCTCGTGCGCCGTACGTCATACACCTGACGCACCCAGGCGCGCTCTCTCACCTGCTCCCCCGCCCCCTCGCTCTCGCATTCATTCAGACGCATTCACAGACCAATCATAGAGAGGGAAATCATAGAACTCTACCATGAACATTGTAACACTGTAACATTAGAAGTTGTGCCTTAATAAATATTTGAAATAATATAAACAATAGTACTTGTACTTGTACTTTTACTTTCAGTACTTGAGTAGCAATTTTTTACATACTTCTACTTGCAATACTTAAGTACAAAACATTTTGAATACTTTAGTACTTTTACTTAAGTATGGTGTTTAAAGAACACTTCAACTTCTACTCAAGTCAGTTTTTTGATATAGCACTTGTACTTCTACTCCACTCCTTTACTCCAGTACTTTATACATCTCTGGTGTCAACTGAGCACTGTACTGTATGTCTCCAAATAGCTGCTATGCTTATGTCCCCCCAGAATAGAATCTGGTTTCTAGGTAGGACCACTCGGCTTTGAAAGCATTTTATCATAATGAACTTTTTTTCTCATGCTGATAAAAGCCCAGTGCAGCAACAGTATAATAAATGTTCATTTTCCCACATTTAACTTATGCTAATGCTAATTATTGCCAGTGCTAACAGCTCGGCGTGACAGCAGGTTGCCAAGTGTTAATGATGCAGGTAGTTATGTCACAGCACAGTGGGGCTGATTGGGGCACAGATGTTGAGGAACTTTTTAGACTGGTTTTTAAGGTGTTTTCCTAAGGTGGTGGGTGGGGAAAAAAAAAAATCAATTGTCTTTGAAGCACCCTCACTGTGGGATCTGGAATTGAGTAGTGCCTAAATATTGTCGACTTTCACCGTAGGAGTCAGCCTCATTAAAACAAGCACATCATTTGCAATAAGCTGCGACGAGTGTGGTGATTTTTGAGAAGGACCAGGCCATGAAGGAAGTGCTGCTCACTGCTGGTGAACAAGCACGCAGCCTATTTACAGTAATATTTGCCAACAGCAGGCCGCACAAATATTAATGTTCAGTTCACAACCTGTAGCGGTTTGAAAGACCTGTCCAGAACTGATCATGTTTTGTGGAAAAGCCAGCACTGGAAGCAGCAGTTGTTTGTATCAACATAGACACATACCCAATACTTTTTTGGAAATTATTTGGAAGTGACACATGAACAGAGTGAAGCTGCTGGTCAGACCTAATATGCTCGTATTTCTGACATATTGAGGATCTGCCAGAAGCAAGCACTTAAGGCCCTGACCCATGTTTTAAACACTGCCTTAAATTATTTAAATGGATCCGGATTTAGACTACAGCTGGCTCAATTTGATGGATGTGTATTCTAGCATTCAACCAGTGATATAATGACATCCAACTATTAGCCATTTCTCTAAATATTAATCTACTACTTAAGCTGGAAATATTGCACTGTTGCTTAAATATAGCCAGCTTTTCCCAGAATGCATTATATCAATCATTATCATGCTCCCTCTGCTGAATATAACTCAAAAGTATAACTACACAAGAGTATATATATAGCTGTTATATAGAGACTTTTCTACAGCAGTTGTTGTGACAAGCGAGCCCAGGGTTTTGGTGTTTGGCAGTTCAGACAGGCAACATCAGCCAGTCCCACAGTCTGAGCCAGCCGCTTGCTGAATGCCCAATCTGATAGGCTGGACCGATAGAGAGCTTCCAATGAACACACTCATGCAAATGCAAGCAGCATAGCAGAAATATAAACTATTAGATATATATATTATATAGTATATATAGATATATATATATATATATATATATATATTATATATATACATACACATACCATCCAATAATCAGTTATCCCAGTTAAGGTAAATGGTTATCAGCATTTTAATCTCTTTCCTTCTCTCACACTCACACACCACACACACACACACACACACACACACACACACAACAACACACACACAACACCCCCAATACCAGAGAAAAACCACAGCTGCGGCATCTGGCCAATCAAAGCTTTGATCTGAGGTCACGTCACAGCCATTTTGGAGAAACGTGACAGTCATCTGTCCTCACTCATGTGTTGTTTTGTTCACCAAAAATCAAGCTCAGAAGGAAAATACAGCCTTTTAGAAAAAAAAAAAGACACACACATCACACAATGCATATAACTAAACACATACTGTACACACTGTTGGGCCTTTTTTCCCCCACACCCCCCGGTCTTCTTCTTCACGTATCAGTCCCTTTTTTGTTTTTGTCTCTTGCTTTTGCTTGGTCACTGTCACTCACCTTGTCTCCATGCCGCTCTACTGTCTGTCTCGGTCGTCTCCTTGTTTTAAGTTAGTGTGTTCATGTGTGTGCATGCGATGTGCGCGTGGTGTGGTGACTGTACAACAAGTCAAGCATCTGGTGGCTATCAGAGTTAATCACACAAGCTCCTACAACTGCCTGTGACACACAAACTCACGCAAACGCACACAATGACACAAAGAGACACACACACACACACACACACACACACAGGCCTTATTGGAACATGACATCACATTAGACAGCGTTGGAAAGAAACAGGGACTGCAGAGCAGCGGCCAAGTGGCAGGTTAAGAAATGGAGGGCAGAGAGAGGCCACGGGAGAAAGAAAAGAATGACAGATATGATGAGGGAGAAAATAAGGTGGAAGGGAGGGTAGGAGTGGCAGGAGGTGTGAAATGGGCTATCACACTTTTGGGCATCAAGATAGAAGGAGTTGATAATGACACTGCGGCACCGCTTAAATAGATGTGAACAGGAGGTGTGAAATGCCCGGACAGCAAAAGCAGTGTTCATTAGTGTGCTGAGGCGGGTGAATGAGTCAGAAGAGAAACACATTGAAAACAAACACATAGACTGCCCGCACAA